>NW_027062837.1:38001-128978 GCF_032884065.1 Artemia franciscana | reverse complement strand
CTCCAAAAAAATACAGTTACTCCATATTGCTTCTCATTGGGAACAGTTAACTGACCTAGGAAGTTTCCGTGCTCGAGGTTACGTCTGTTTTTCAAAATTAATATTAAAAGTTAATATTAAATTAATATATTATTATAATATACAATAAAATATATATTAACTAAATTTTAATAAATTGTGGCTTTCAACATTCCTACTCCAAAAAAATAAAGTTACTCCATATTGCTTCTCATTGGGAACAGTTAACTGACATAGGAAGTTCCCGTGCTAGAGGTTACGTCTGTTTTTCAAAATTAATATTATAAGTTAATATTAAATTAATATATTATTATAATATATTATAAAAATATATTAACTAAATTTCAATAAATTGTGGCTTTCAACATTCCTATTCTAAATAAATACAGTTAATCCATATTGCTTCTCATTGGGAACAGTTAACTGACCTAGGAAGTTTCCGTGCTCGAGGTTAATTCTGTTTTTCAAAATTAATATTATAAGTTAATAATAAATTAATATATTATTATAATATACAATAAAATATATATTAACTAAATTTCACTAAATTGTAGCTTTCAACATTCCTACTCCAAAAAATACTGTTACTCCATATTGCTTCTCATTGGGAACAGTTAACTGACCTAGGAAGTTTCTGTGCTCGAGGTTACGTCTGCTTTTCGAAATTAATATTATAAGTTAATATTAAATTTATATATTAGTTTAATAAACAATAAAATATATCTTAACTAAATTTCACTAAATTGTGGCTTTCAACATTCCTACTCCAAAAAAATACAGTTACTCCATATTGCTTCTCATTGGGAACAGTTAACTGACCTAGGAAGTTTCCGTGCTCGAGGTTACGTCTGTTTTTTAAAATTAATATTATAAGTTAATATTAAATTAATATATTATTATAATATATTATAAAAATATATTAACTAAATTTCACTAAATTGTGGCTTTCAACATTCCTACTCCAAAAAAATACAGTTACTCCATATTGCTTCTCATTGGGAACAGTTAACTGACCTAGGAAGTTTCCATGCTCGAGGTTACGTCTGTTTTTCAAAATTAATATTATAAGTTAATAATAAATTAATATATTATTATAATTTACAATAAAATATATATTAATTAAATTTCCTTAAATTGTAGCTTTCAACATTCCTACTCCAAAAAAAAACAGTTACTCCATATTGTTTCTCATTGGGAACAGTTAAATGACCTAGGAAGTTTCCGTGCTCGAGGTTACGTCTGTTTTTCAAAATTAATATTATAAGTTAATATTAAATTAATATATTATTATAATATATTATAAAAATATATTAACTAAATTTCACTAAATTGTAGATTTCAACATTCCTACTCCAAAAAAATACTGTTACTCCATATTGCTTCTCATTGGGAACAGTTAACTGACCTAGGAAGTTTCTGTGCTCGAGGTTACGTCTGTTTTTCGACATTAATATTATAAGTTAATATTAAATTAATATATTATTATAATATACAATAAAATATATATTAACTAAATTTCACTAAATTGTGGCTTTCAACATTCCTACTCCAAAAAAATACAGTTACTCCATATTGCTTCTCATTGGGAACAGTTAACTGACCTAGGAAGTTTCCGTGCTCGAGGTTACGTCTGTTTTTAAAAATTAATATTATAAGTTAATATTAAATTAATATATTATTATAATATACAATAAAATATATTAACTAAATTTCACTAAATTGTAGCTTTCAACATTCCTACTAAAAAAAAATAATACAGTTACTCCATATTGCTTCTCATTGGGAACAGTTAACTGATATAGGAAGTTTCCGTGCTCGAGGTAACGTCTGTTTTTCAAAATTAATATTATAAGTTAATATTAAATTAATATATTATTATAATATACAATAAAATAAATATTAAATAAATTTCACTAAATTGTGGCTTTCAACATTCCTCCTCCAAAAAAATACAGTTACTCCATATTGCTTCTCATTGGGAACAGTTAACTGACCTAGGAAGTTCCCGTGCTCAAGATTACGTCTGTTTTTCAAAATTAAAATTATAAGTTAATATTAAATTAATTTATTATTATAATATATAATAAAACTATATTAACTAAATTTCACTAAATTGTGGCTTTCAACATTCCTACTCCAAAAAAATACAGTTACTCCATATTGCTTCTCATTGGGAACAGTTAAATGACCTAGGAAGTTTCCATGCTCGAGGTTACGTCTGTTTTTCTAAATTAATATTATAAGTTAATAAAAAATTAATTTATTATTATAATATACAATAAAATATATATTAACTAAATTTCCCTAAATTGTAGCTTTCAACATTCCTACTCCAAAAAAATACAGTTACTCCATATTGCTTCTCATTGGGAACAGTTAACTGACCTAGGAAGTTTCCATGCTCGAGGTTACGTCTGTTTTTCAAAATTAATATTATAAGTTAATATTAAATTAATATATTATTATAATATACAAAAAAAATATATATTGACTAAATTTCACCAAATTGTGGCTTTCAACATTCCTACTCCAAAAAAATACAGTTACTCCATATTGCTTCTCATTGGGAACAGTTAACTGACATAGGAAATTTCCGTGCTCGAGGTTACGTCTGTTTTTCAAAATTAATATTATAAGTTAATATTAAATTAATATATTATTATAATATACAATAAAATATATATTAACTAAATTTCACCAAATTGTGGCTTTCAACATTCCGACTCCAAAAAAATACAGTTACTCCATATTGCTTCTCATTGGGAACAGTTAACTGACCTAGAAAATTTCCGTGCTCGAGGTTACGTCTGTTTTTCAAAATTAATATTATAAGTAAATATTAAATTAATATATTATTATAATATACAATAAAATATATATTAACTAAATTTCACTAAATTTTGGCTTTCAACATTCCTACTCCAAAAAAGTACAGTTACTCTATATTGCTTCTCATTGGGAACAGTTAACTGACCTAGGAAGTTTGCGTGCTCGAGGTTACGTCTGTTTTTCAAAATCAATAGTAAAATAATATACTAAAAAATATATTTTTTCAAAATATATATTATCTAAATTTCACTAAATTGTTTTTGAAAATTAATATTATAAGTTAATATTAAATTAATTTATTATTATAATATATAATAAAATTATATTAACTCAATTTCAATAAATTGTGGCTTTCAACATTCCTACTCCAAAAAAATACAGTTACTCCATATTGCTTCTCATTGGGAACAATTAACTGACGTAGGAAGTTTCCGTGCTCGAGGTTACGTCTGTTTTTCAAAATTAATATTATAAGTTGATAATAAATTAATATATTATTATAATTTACAATAAAATATATATTAACTAAATTTCCTTAAATTGTAGCTTTCAACATTCCTACTCCAAAAAAATACAGTTACTCCATATTGCTTCTTATTGGGAACAGTTAACTGACCTAGGAAGTTTCCGTGCTCGAAGTTATGTCTGTTTTTCAAAATTACTACTAAAATAATAAACTAAAAAACTATATTTTTTCAAAATATATATTAACTAAATTTCACTAAATTGTGGCTTTCAACATTTCTACTCCAAAAAAATACAGTTACTCCATATTGCTTCTCATTGGGAACAGTTAACTGACCTAGGAAGTTTCCGTGCTCGTGGTTACGTCTGTTTTTCAAAATTAATATTATAAGTTAATATTAAATTAATATATTATTATAATATACAATAAAATATATATTGACTAAATTTCACCAAATTGTGGCTTTCAACATTCCTACTCCAAAAAAATACAGTTACTCCATATTGCTTCTCATTGGGAACAGTTAACTGACCTAGGAAATTTCCGTGCTCGAGGTTACGTCTGTTTTTCAAAATTAATATTATAAGTTAATATTAAATTAATATATTATTATAATATACAATAAAATATATATTAACTAAATTTCAGTAAATTTTGGCTTTCAACATTCCTACTCCAAAAAAGTACAGTTACTCCATATTGCTTCTCATTGGGAACAGTTAACTGACCTAGGAAGTTTCCGTGCTCGAGGTTACGTCTGTTTTTCGAAATTAATACTAAAATAATATACTAAAAAATATATTTTTTCAAAATATATATTAACTAAATTTCAATAAATTGTGGCTTTCAACATTCCTACTCCAAGAAAATACAGTTACTCCATATTGTTTCTCATTTGGAACAGTTAACTGACATAGGAAGTTCCCGTGCTCGGGGTTACGTCTGTTTTTGAAAATTATTATTATAAGTTAATATTAAATTAATTTTATTAATATAATATATAATAAAATTATATTAACTAAATTTCAATAAATTGGGGTTTTCAACATTCCTACTCCAAAAAAATACAGTTACTCCATATTGTTTCTCATTGGGAAAAGTTAACTGACCTAACAAACAAATACAACGTAGAGACAATAGGGAAAATTTCAAGACAGTGGAAATTATTTCTGTAGATATTTCGGCCCTATGTCCAAGGGCCGTCTTCAGCACAATACAAGAATAAGAGAGAAACTATATATATATATATATAAAAGAACTTACATCAAATTGTGAGGAGTCTTTTCGCCAGTCCTGGTTGAACTTCGTTGAAGTAAGGATGCTAGGGCTATTTTTAAAAAAAGTTTTAAAAAGTGTTTTTTTTTAATTATTCAGTTTTAATCCTCACAATTTGATGTAAGTTCTTTTATATATATATATATATAGTTTCTCTCTTATTCTTGTATTGTGCTGAAGACAGCCCTTGGACATAGGGCCGAAATATCTACAGAAATAATTTCCACTGTCTTGAAATTTTCCCTATTGTCTCTACGTTGTATTTGTTTGTTATGGAAAGGCAGTGTGGTCTTCGTCGCTATTTTCGTTTAACTGACCTAGGAAGTTTCCGTGCTCGAAGTTACGTCTGTTTTTCAAAATTAATATTATAAGTTAATAAAAAATTAATATATTATTATAATATACAATAAAATATATATTAACTAAATTTCCCTAAATTGTAGCTTTCAACATTCCTACTCCAAAAAAATACAGTTACTCCATATTGCTTCTCATTGGGAACAGTTAACTGACCTAGGAAATTTCCGTGCTCGAGGTTACGTCTGTTTTTCAAAATTAATATTATAAGTTATTATTAAATTAATATATTATTATAATATACAATAAAATATATATTAACTAAATTTCACTAAATTGTAGGTTTCAACATTCCTACTTCAAAAAAAAAAAAATACAGTTACTCCATATTGCTTCTCATTGGGAACAGTTAACTGACCTAGGAAGTTTCTTTGCTCAAGGTTACGTCTGTTTTTCAAAATTAATATTATAAGTTAATATTAAATTAATATATTATTATAATATACAATAAAATATATATTAACTAAATTTCACTAAATTGTGGCTTTCAACATTCCTACTCCAAAAAAATACAGTTACTCCATATTGCTTCTCATTGGGAACAGTTAACTGACCTAGAAAGTTTCCGTGCTCTAGGTTAGGTCTCTTTTTCAAAATTAATATTATAAGTTAATATTAAATTAATATATTATTATAATATACAATAAAATATATATTAACTAAATTTCACTAAATTGTGGTTTTCAACATTCCTACTCCAAAAAAATACAGTTACTCCATATTGCTTCTCATTGGGAACAGTTAACTGACCTAGGAAGTTTCCATGCTCGAGGTTACGTCTGTTTTTCAAAACTAATACTAAAATAATATACTAAAAAAATAGATTTTTTAAAAATACATATTAACTAAATTTCTCTAAATTGTGGCTTTCAACATTCCTACTCCAAAAAAATACAGTTATTCTATATTGCTTCTCATTGGGAACAGTTAACTGACCTAGGAAGTTCCCATGCTCGGGGTTACGTTTGTTTTTCAAAATTAATATTATAAGTTAATATTAAATTAATTTATTATTATAATATACAATAAAATATATATTCACTAAATTTCACTAAATTGTGGCTTTCAACATTCCTACTCCAAAAAAATACAGTTACTAGATATTGCTTCTCATTAGAAACAGTTAACTGACCTAGAAAGTTTCCGTGCTCGAAGTTACGTCTGTTTTTCAAAATTAATACTAAAATAATATATTAAAAAAATTTATTTTTTCAAAATATATATTACCTAAATTTCACTGAATTGTGGCTTTTAACATTCCTACTCCAAAAAAATACAGTTACTCCATATTGCTTCTCATTGGGAACAGTTAACTGACCTAGGAAAATTCCGTGCTCGAGGTAACGTCTGTTTTTCAAAATTAATATCATAAGTTAATAATAAATTAATATATTATTATAATATACAATAAAATATATATTAACTAAATTTCACTAAATATTAGCTTTCAACATTCCTACTCCAAAAAAATACTGTTACTCCATATTGCTTTTCATTGGGAACAGTTAAGTGACCTAGGAAGTTTCCGTGCTCGAGGGTACGTCTGTTTTTCAAAATTAATATTATAAGTTAAAGCTTTCAACATTTCTACTCCAAAAAAATACAGTTACTCCATATTACTTCTCATTGGGAACAGTTAACTGACCTAGGAAGTTTCCGTGCTCTAGGTTAGGTCTCTTTTTCAAAATTAATATTATAAGTTAATATTAAATTAAAATATTATTATAATATACAATAAAATATGTATTAACTAAATTTCACTAAATTGTGGCTTTCAACATTCCTACTCCAAAAAAATACAGTTACTCCATATTGCTTCTCATTGGGAACAGTTAACTGACCTAGGAAGTTTCCGTGCTCGAGGTTACGTCTGTTTTTTAAAATTAATACTAATATAATATACTAAAAAATTAATTTTTTAAAAATACATATTAACTAAATTTCAATAAATTGTGGCTGTCAACATTCCTACTCCAAAAAAATACAGTTACTCCATATTGCTTCTCATTGGGAACAGTTAACTGACCTAGGAAGTTTCCGTGCTCGAGGTTACGTCTGTTTTTTAAAATTAATACTAAAATAATATACTAAAAAAATAAATTTTTTAAAAATACATATTAGCTAAATTTCAATAAATTTTGGCTGTCAACATTCCTACTCCAAAAAAATACAGTTACTCCATATTGCTTCTCATTGGGAACAGTTAAATGACCTTGGAAGTTCCCGTGCTCGAGGTTACGTCTGTTTTTCAAAATTAATATTTTAAGTTAATATTAAATTAATATATTATTATAATATAGTATAAAAATATATTAAATAAATTTCACTAAATTGTGGCTTTCAACATTCCTACTCCAAAAAAATACAGTTACTCCATATTACTTCTCATTGGGAACAGTTAACTGACCTAGGAAGTTTCCGTGCTCGAGGTTACGTCAGTTTTTCAAAATTAATATTATAAGTTAATAATAAATTAATATATTATTATAATATACAATAAAATATATATTAACTAAATTTCACTAAATTGTAGCTTTCAACATTCCTACTCCAAAAAAATACAGTTACTCCATATTGCTTCTCATTGGGAACAGTTAACTGACCTAGGAAGTTTCCGTGCTCGAGGTTACGTCTGTTTTTCAAAATTAATATTATAAGTTAATATTAAATTAATATATTATTATAATATATAATAAAATATATATGAACTAAATTTCACTAAATTGTAGCTTTTAACATTCCTACTCCAAAAAAAATACAGCTACTCCATATTGCTTCTCATTGGGAACAGTTAACTGACCTAGGAAGTTTCCGTGCTCGAGGTTACGTCTGTTTTTCAAAATTAATATTATAAGTTAATATTAAATTAATATATTATTATAATATATAATAAAATATATATGAACTAAATTTCACTAAATTGTAGCTTTTAACATTCCTACTCCAAAAAAAATACAGCTACTCCATATTGCTTCTCATTGGGAACAGTTAACTGACCTAGGAAGTTTCCGTGCTCGAGGTTACGTCTGTTTTTCAAAATTAATATTATAGGTTAATATTAAATTAATATATTATTATAAAATACAATAAAATATATATTAACTAAATTTCACTAAATTGTGGCTTTCAACATTCCTACTAAAAAAAAATGCAGTTACTCCATATTGCTTCTCATTGGGAACAGTTAACTGAACTAGGAAGTTTTCGTGCTCGAAGTTGCGTCTGTTTTTCAAAATTAATACTAAAATAATATACTAAAAAAATACATTTTTTCAAAATATATATTAACTAAATTTCACGAAATTGTGGCTTTCAACATTTCTACTCCAAAAAAATACCGTTACTCCATATTGCTTCTCATTTGGAACAGTTAACTGACATAGGAAGTTCCCGTGCTCGGAGTTACGTCTGTTTTTCAAAATTTAATATTAGAAGTTAATATTAAATTAGTTTATTATTATAATATATAATAAAATTATATTAACTAAATTTCACTAAATTGTGGTTTTCAACATTCCTACTCCCAAAAAATACAGTTACTCCATATTGCTTCTCATTGGGAACAGTTAAATGACCTAGCAAGTTTCCGTGCTCGAGGTTACGTCTGTTTCTCAAAATTAATATTATAAGTTAATATTAAATTAATATATTATTATAATATAGTATAAAAATATATTAACTAAATTTCAATAAATTGTGGCTTTCAACATTCCTACTCCAAAAAAATACAGTTACTCCATATTGCTTCTCATTGGGAACAGTTAACTAGCCTAGGAAGATTCCGTGCTCGAGGTTACGTCTGTTTTCAAAATTAATATTATAAGTTAATATTAAATTAATATATTATTATAATATACAATAAAATAAATTAACTAAATTTCACTAAATTGTAGCTTTCAACATTCCTACTCGAAAAAAATACAGTTACTCCAAGTTGCTTCTCATTGGGAACAGTTAACTGACATAGGAAGTTTCCGTGCTCGAGGTAACGTTTGTTTTTCAAAATTAATATTTTAAGTTAATATTAAATTAATACATTATTATAATATACAATAAATATATATTAACTAAATTTCACTAAATTGTGGGTTTCAACATTCTTACTCCAAAAAAATTCAGTTACTCCTATTGCTTCTCATTGGGAACAGTTAACTGACCTAGGAAGTTCCCGTGCTCGAGATTACGTCTGTTTTTCAAAATTAAAATTATAAGTTAATATTAAATTAATTTATTATTATAATATATAATAAAATTATATTAACTAAATTTCAATAAATTGTGTCTGTCAACATTCCTACTCCAAAAAAATACAGTTACTCCGTATTGCTTCTTATTGTGAAGAGTTAAATGACCTTGGAAGTTTCCGTGCTCGAGGTTACGTCTGTTTTTCAAAATTAATATTATAAGTTAATATTAAATTAATATATTATTATAATATATTATAAAAATATATTAAATAATTTTCACTAAATTATGGCTTTCAACATTCCTACTCCAAAAAAATACAGTTACATTCCTACTATACAAAAAATACTGTATTTTTTTGGAGTAGGAATGTTGAAAGCCACAATTTATTGAAATTTAGTTAATATATTTTTATACTATAT
The DNA here is from genome assembly GCF_032884065.1 of Artemia franciscana. Classification (NCBI taxonomy): domain Eukaryota; kingdom Metazoa; phylum Arthropoda; class Branchiopoda; order Anostraca; family Artemiidae; genus Artemia; species Artemia franciscana. The sequence goes on along the minus strand of NW_027062837.1, from coordinate 119,426 downwards.
TATAATAATATATTAATTTAATATTATCTTATAATATTAATTTTGAAAAACAGACGTAACCTCGAGCACGGAAACTTGCTATGTCATTTAACTGTTCCCAATGAGAAGCGATATGGAGTAACTGTATTTTTTGGGAGTAGGAATGTTGAAAACCACAATTTAGTGAAATTTAGTTAATATAATTTTATTATATATTATAATAATAAACTAATTTAATATTAACTTCTAATATTAATTTTGAGAAACAGACGTAACCCCGAGCACGGGAACTTCCTATGTCAGTTAACTGTTCTAAATGAGAAGCAATATGGAGTAACGGTATTTTGTTGGAGTAGAAATGTTGAAAGCCACAATTTAGTGAAATTTTGTTAATATATATTTTGAAAAAATATATTTTTTTAGTATATTATTTTAGTATTAATTTTGAAAAACAGAAGCAACTTCGAGCACGAAAACTTCCTAGTTCAGTTAACTGTTCCCAATGAGAAGCAATATGGAGTAACTGCATTTTTTTGGAGTAGGAACGTTGAAAGCCACAATTTAGTGAAATTTAGTTAATATATATTTTATTGTATTTTATAATAATATATTAATTTAATATTAACCTATAATATTAATTTTGAAAAACAGACGTAACCTCGAGCACGGGAACTTCCTGGGTCAGTTAACTGTTCCCAATGAGAAGCAATATGTAGTAACTGTATTTTTTGGGAGTAGGAATGTTGAAAGCCACAATTTATTGAAATATAGTTAATATATTTTTATAATATATTATAATAATATATTAATTTAACATTAACTTATAATATTAATTTTGAAAAACAAACGTAACCTCGAGGACGGAAACTTCCTAGGTCATTTAACTCTTCCCAATGAGAAGCAATATGGAGTAACTGTATTTTTTTTGGAGTAGGAATGTTGAAAACCACAATTTAGCGAAATTTAGTTAATATAATTTTATCATATATTATAATAATAAACTAATTTAATATTAACTTATAATATTAATTTTGAAAAACAGACGTAACCCCGAGAACGGGAACTTCCTATGTCAGTTAACTGTTCCAAATGAGAAGCAATATGGAGTAACTGTATTTTTTTGGAGTAGGAATGTTGAAAGCCACAATGCAGTGAAATTTAGTTAATATATATTTTGAAAAAATAATTTTTTTTAATATATTATTTTAGTATTAATTTTGAAAAACAGCCGTAACTTCGAGACCGGAAACTTTCTAGGTCAGTTAACTGTTCCCAATGAGAAGCAATATGGAGTAACTGTATTTTTTTGGAGTAGGAATGTAAATGTTACTCCAAGTTGCTTCTCATTGGGAACAGTTAACTGACATAGGAAGTTTTCGTGCTCGAGGTAACGTCTGTTTTTCAAAATTAATATTTTAAGTTAATATTAAATTAATACATTATTATAATATACAATAAAATATATATTAACTAAATTTCACTAAATTGTGGCTTTCAACATTCTTACTCCAAAAAAATTCAGTTACTCCTATTGCTTCTCATTGGGAACAGTTAACTGACCTAGGAAGTTCCCGTGCTCGAGATTACGTCTGTTTTTCAAAATTAAAATTATAAGTTAATATTAAATTAATTTATTATTATAATATATAATAAAATATATATTAACTAAATTTCATTAAGTCAACATTTTTACTCCAAAAAAATTCAGTTACTCCTATTGCTTCTCATTGGGAACAGTTAACTGACCTAGGAAGTTCCCGTGCTCGAGATTACGTCTGTTTTTCAAAATTAAAATTATAAGTTAATATTAAATTAATTTATTATTATAATATATAATAAAATATATATTAACTAAATTTCACTAAATTGTGGCTTTCAACATTCTTACTCCAAAAAAATTCAGTTACTCCATATTGCTTCTCATTGGGAACAGTTAACTGACCTAGGAAGTTCCCGTGCTCGAGATTACGTCTGTTTTTCAAAATTAAAATTATAAGTTAATATTAAATTAATTTATTATTATAATATATAATAAAATTATATTAACTAAATTTCAATAAATTGTAGCTGTCAATATTCCTAATCCAAAAAAATACAGTTACTCCGTATTGCTTCTTATTGGGAAGAGTTAAATGACCTTGGAAGTTTCTGTGCTCGAGGTTACGTCTGTTTTTCAAAATTAATATTATAAGTTAATGTTAAATTAATATATTATTATAATATATTATAAAAATATATTAAATAATTTTCAGTAAATTATGGCTTTCAACATTCCTACTCCAAAAAAATACAGTTACTCCATATTGCTTCTCATTGGGAACAGTTAACTGACCTAGGAAGTTTCCGTGCTCGAAGTTAAGTCTATTTTTCAAAATTAATATTATAAGTTAATATTAAACTAATATATTATTATAATATACAATAAAATATATATGAACTAAATTTCACTAAATTGTAGCTTTCAACATTCCTACTCCAAAAAAATACAGTTACTCCATATTGCTTCTCATTGGGAACAGTTAACTGACCTAGGAAGTTTCCGTGCTCGAGGTTACGTCTGTTTTTCAAAATTAATATTATAAGTTAATATTAAATTAATATATTATTTTAATATACAATAAAATATATATTAACTAAATTTCACTAAATTGTGGCTTTCAACATTCCTACTCCAAAAAAATACAGTTACTAGATATTGCTTCTCATTAGAAACAGTTAACTAACCTAGAAAGTTTCCGTGCTCGAAGTTACGTCTGTTTTTCAAAATTAATACTAAAATAATATATTAAAAAAATTTATTTTTTCAAAATATATATTAACTAAATTTCACTGAATTGTGGCTTACTCCATATTGCTTCTCATTTGGAACAGTTAACTGACATAGGAAGTTCCCGTGCTCGGGGTTACGTCTGTTTTTCAAAATTAATATTATAAGTTAATATTAAATTAGTTTATTATTATAATATATAATAAAATTATATTAACTAAATTTCACTAAATTGTGGTTTTCAACATTCCTACTCCAAAAAAAATATAGTTACTCCATATTGCTTCTCATTGGGAACAGTTAAATGACCTAGGAAGTTTCCGTCCTCGAGGTTACGTCTGTTTTTCAAAATTAATATTATAAGTTAATGTTAAATTAATATATTGTTATAATATATTATAAAAATATATTAACTAAATTTCAATAAATTGTGGCTTTCAACATTCCTACTCCCAAAAAATACAGTTACTCCATATTGCTTCTCACTGGGAACAGTTAACTGACCCAGGAAGTTCCCGTGCTCGAGGTTACGTCTGTTTTTCAAAATTAATATTAAAGGAACAAAAAAAGACGAATCCCCAGTGATTCAGCCCAACTTAGAGAGCATTTGGTACAAAGACCTGTTTTTATCTGTTACCAGTATATTGTATCAGACTAACAAAGCTTCTTAACTACTAAGTTTCTTGCATAAGCCCTTCAGTGTGATGCTTCAGCCAAGTTCCAACTCTGGATCCTGTACTGCCAAGCTGAAATCATCCCACTGTGCTACCATGGGGATAGGCCAGAAGTGATCTTGTACAATGAATGTCAGCAAGATATTTACCTCATGACCGATCAGAGGCAACGCTATAGATAAGGCTTCAATATTTTATAATTGTTATTCATTTATTTTTCCCCTGGGTTACTTCATATGGAAGGGGTGATCGTATAATCTTCAGGAGGGGCCTATTTAATTCGAAATCAGAAGTTCTAGAGCCCTTTTTTGAGTCAAAGTGATCGGAGGACAACTAGCCACCAACACGCCTTTTTCCCAAAGCGCATCTGATAAAAAAATAGCCATTGTGTTAAAAATAGTTCAAAGATCAGACAAAACCATGAGGTCCACACAACCCCCCAGAGAATTGGGGCAAGCATTGTAAGTTTTGACTTGGGGGTATATATAGTTCTTATGGAAGGGGTGCTCGTATAAACTTCAAAAGTTCTAGCCTACTTTCTAAAAGTCAAATGAGATTGGAGGCCAATTAGAGTTCCCCCACCCTTTTCCCCGAAACCCTTCTGATAAAAATTTAAAGATAGCCATTTTTATTAAAAGTAGTTCAAAAATCAGATGAAAAAACTTTCGGGAATAACCCGCCAGTGTCTGGGAAAAAGCGTTGTAAGTTATACTCTAGGAACAGATAGTTCTTATAGAAGGGGTGCTCGTATAAAATTCAGAAGGGGCTCATTTGATAGGAAATTGAGAGTTTTAGTACAAATTTTAAGAGTCAAAAGAGATCAGAAAACCCCCATGACCTTTTTTCCCACAAACACATCTGATAAAATTTCGAGATAGACATTTTGTAAAAAATAGCTCAAAGATCAGATATCAAACACCCTGAGATTGACACAACCCCCCCCCCCCCCCCCAGATAACGGGGTAGGCATTATAAGTTATGCCGCAGGGAATATATATGGTTCTTACGGAAGGGGTGCTCGTATAAATTACATAGGGGGCTCACTTGATAGGAAATTTAAAGTTCTAGTTCACTTTTTAACAGTCAAAAACAGATCAGAGGGCAGCTAGCCACCCCTCCCCTCACCCTTTTCCCCAAAACCCATCTGATGAAAATTTTAAAATAGCGATTTTGTGAAAATTAGTTTAAACATCAGATAATAAAAACTCCGGGACTGAAGCAACCCCCGGTGATAGGTATTTTAAGTTAGGCCCTGGAGGCATATAAGGTTCTTATGAAAGGGGTGCTCGTATAAATTTCAAAAAGAGCTCTTGTAATTGGAAATTGAAAGTTCTATGTCCTTATTTTGAAGGGAACTAGAACAAGAGTTAAAATTGAACAGAGGGCAACTAGACCCCCCTCCCCTTACACCCTCTTTCCCCATTTGCATCCGTTCAGAATGTTTGAGACAGTAATCTTGTTAAAAATAGTTCTAACATCAGACAAGACAAACTTTGGGGTCAATACAGCCCCCCCCCCCCAAAGCTTAGAGGAGAGTGTTACAAGTTATGCTATACCCCGGAGGCATATAACGTTTCCATGGAAGGGATGGTCGTACATACTTCGCGGATGACTCAAATGATTAGAAATCGATCATATAAATTTCAAAGGGGGCTTATTCGATTCGTAACAGACGGCCGGACAGACACTATATTTTGTATATATACTAGCTGTTGGTGTGGCGCTTCGCACCCCTCCCTAAGCCCCCCTGCGTGCGTGAGTCGTTACGTGCCATATTGGTTGCGCACTATTGTAGTTGTGTCCCTGCGTCCCACCTATGAATATATATATATATATATATATATATATATATATATATATATATATATATATATATATATATATATATATATATATATATGTTTTTAACTAATTAAAACTTGTGAATATACAACATTCTTCGCTATCCTATTGTCTGTACATATACAAAGCCTTATCTATATATATATAAAAATAAGATGTCTGTCTGTCTGTGGATCAGGTGACGTCATGTTTCTGTGTTGACTGACGTCATGAAATTAGTTGTCGTCATTTTGTTATAACGGTGACGTCATTAATGGTATTTAAGACATGCGTTCACGGAAAAATGTTTATATTGTAAAATGACTGAAGAACCTACAATGGCAACAGCCGAGGAAGCTGCTCAAAGAGTCTATGCCAAAAAACTTGCTGCTGATAGAGAAAGTAAGAAAAGAAAGCGTGGATATAACCGGGAATATAAATGACGACCGGGGCACAGGGACACAACTACAACGGGGACGCCGGGGGCAGAGGCGGGATATATAATTGACGACTGAGACACAGGGATTGTTTGAATAGAAATTACAGACCGGGACACCGGGACACAAATGACGACCGGGACACTGGGACACAGGGAATATAAATGACGACCGGGACACTCAAAGAGAAATTACAAACTGGGACACCAGGACACAAATGACGACCGGGACACAGGGAATATAAATACTATTTATATGCACAGACAATGGGACAGCGAAGAATGTTGTATATTCGCATGCTTTACGTAGTTAAAAATATATATTTATATCTATCTCTAATCACAGGTGGGACCCAGGGACACAGCTACAATGGCGCGTAACTAATATGGCGCGTAACGACTTACGCGCGCGGGGGGGCTTGGGGGGGGGCGCAAAGCGCCCAACCAACTAGGTGTTGGGGTGGCGCGAAGCGCCACCCCAACAGCTAGTATACTTATAATAACATCATCTGCAAACGCTCTTATTACAAACAAACAAAATGCATACATACGACTTATTTTTATATAGATAGATAGATATACATATACAATTTAAATTAACTATGTAAAACTTGCGAATATACAACATTCTTCGCTGTCCCATTGTTGGGAACAACAGCTGGACTTTGTTCATGTATCGGAAATAAAAGAATTCGCCGAATAGCTTCATTACTGCTTATGTATCTTCCAGCCTGATATTGTGCAATTTCATCGATATTACTGATTTCGGACTGCAAGCCAAAAACTGCCATGTCACTGACTTTATTGGAGTATTTACATATGTAATTGATTGCCTTTATGGAGTTACAGTATTCAGCGTTTATGTGTGCATTAAATATTTTTGATAATAAAGGTGAATATGGAACAACCCACTGGTAATCTAGTTCGATGGTAGTACCGTTATGCTTCTTTATTATTGCTGTTTTACCTCCATCTTCATTAGATCTTCTTCTATATTGTGGGTAACCATCATTGCCATTAATTGTGTTGGGTACTAAAATTTGAGGTTATTGCTTTGTGCACCTTCCTTTGGCCATGCATGGTGAATTTTCATTCAGTGCATGGCAAGGTCCATGCATCAAATCTTTTACCAGAATATCATATAAGCCCTTATCGACATTTTCGTCAGGTATTTCTGTGGAAATTACATCGTCAATTTCATTAGAAGTAACTTTATCATGTAGCCAGATTAGTATATGTGCTTTTGGCAATCCTCGTTTTTGCCATTTCACTGAGTACATCCAGCATCGCACTGACCCAAACACTTTAAGTTCTACTATGTATTTTATCACTGATTTCAACTTTTGCCGGAAGAAACGGGCCGTAATGTCATGTCTATGAACCGCCGATTGTCAATGAAGTAAAAGCTGCTGTATCTCGTCCCAAGATTGATAACATGTAAATGTAATGAATAAATTTGGACGACCATAGAGATGAACATACGCAATAGCATCTTGAGCATATTCACGCATATGACGGGGACTGTCAGCATATGACGAATGTAAAATCGTTAATCTTCCAACGTTAGTGGTATTACCGTCATTTAAAACTGCATTTCGAAAATGAATGTATTCTTCAGAGTGGAGCTTGGTCTGATTCAGGCGGATAAATAGCAAATTTTCTAATTCAATCTTTGAATACATATCAACGATGTATTGGTGAAACAATTGACGGCATTTTAAAATATAATTATCTTCATTGTGACGAATCATTAGTCTATAGGAATAACAATTCATTGCACTACATTTCTTATCCATTTGTTTTCTAGTGGATGGATCTATCAATTTATTATTAAAGTGATAGCCGTCGGCTCCATCCCAAAAAATAATAGGATATTGTAGGGCATCATAGCATCGATAAGTTTCAGCAATTCTTACTAACTGAGTGTTTCGCTTATGAAGAATAATATCTCGAGGTAAAAACCGATCACCGACCATAACGATTGCCACTTCGTCGATAGTTGGAGCATTGTATCTACGCCCATGTTTGCCAGTAGGTGATTTGTCAGCGGAAATAACAATTTTATGCGAATCAGTAGGCATCAAATCAATTGCTGTTTAAGCAGATGCACTAAATCATTATTTTCGTGTAAAATATGTTGCAATAGGGAAACGAAAGTCTTTCAACGTCGGGAGAAATTTCGCAACGTGCATTCAATTCAGAATTGCTATCACTGATGAAGTACAGCTGTAAAAATTTATGATTCTCACCTGAGAATGGTAGAAGGGACCCTTCTCTATGATAAATTTCCCCCTTTTCTTTGAAAGTAGTCATAAATTGATCTTGATTTTCGATTTGGGCACCAAGCGACGTCATTTGGAAACATGAGTTATATTTTCTGATGTTATATAAAAAATGCTTAGTTTCTGATGTAGTTCCAGTAAGCAAAGTCTTCAATGGCTCTAGTGGTGCAGCAAGTTGAGGATGTTTAACTTTACTACTCTATCTGAATCAAGTATCTAATAATACTTTTTTTTGAATAATTAGTATTCAAAAAAATTTAGGCTCTTCCAATTTTATTAAATTTTTTAAAGTGTAAAAAACTGGTAACTGCACAAATATTTCAATATATTTTGAAAATGGATTAAAGTAATTCGAAAACCTTAAAACAGAAACCCAAAAGTTAGAGGTTTATTAGAAATTGTTGAGCTTTAGAATGCTAGGTACTTAAAGAAAATTTTTCCAAGTGTCAATTAATGTCAAAAGATACAATGTTACCAAAAATTGAACACCAGGACGAATCACTGGAAAAACTCAAAACCAGGCTTGAGGTTCAAAAAGAAAGGGCCAGATTAGGAATGTGCAATTTTACGTCAACGAAGGTGTGTCGAGGAACCACGAAAGCAACGTGAAACAAGACTTGCAGTTGACAGAGAAAGTAAAAAAAAGAAGGCTTGGCGAGGAACTACCAGAACAACGCAAAACCAGACTTAATGCTAAAATAGAAAGTTAAAAACGAAGGCGTATCGAGGAACTACCAGAGCAACGTGAAAACGAGCTTGCAGCTCAAAGAGATAATGCCGAAAGAAAGCGTTCCGAGGAATCACAAGAGCAAAGTGGAAATTATCGCCTGGCATTCAGGTACAGCCCAGTCGATGATTATACCTTGAGTAGATTTGTTCAAATTGGGACTATGTCTAAAATTTGTCCCTATTGCAAGGCCTTGAAATTTAATGGTGAAACAATGGGAATGTGTTGCGCCTCAGGAAAAGTTAAACTTCCTCAACTGGCTACACCACTAGAGCCATTGAAGACTTTGCTTACTGGAACTGCATAAGAATCTAAGCGTTTTTTATTTAACATCAGAAAATATAACTCATGTTTCCAAATGACGTCGCTTGGTGCCCAAATCGAAAATCAAGATCAATTTATGCCTACTTTCAAAGAAAATGGGCAAATTTATCATAGATAAGGGTCCCTTCTACCATTTTCAGGTGAGAATCATAAATTTTTACAGCTGTACTTCATCAGTGATAGCAATTCTGAATTGAATGCACGTTGCGAAATTTCTCCCGACGTTGAAAGGACTTTCGTTTCCCAATTGCAACATCTTTTACACGAAAATAATGATTTAGTGCATCTGCTCAAAACAGCAATCGATTTGATGCCTACTGATACGCATAAAATTGTTATTTCCGCTGACAAATCGCCTACTGGCAAACTTGTGCGTAGATACAATGCTCCTACTATCTACGAAGTGGCAATCGTTATGATCGGTGATCAGTTTTTACTGCGAGATATTATTCTTCATAAGTGAAACGCTCAGTTAGTAAGAATTGCTGAAACTTATCGATGCTATGATGCCCTACAATATCCTATCATTTTTTGGAATGGAGCCGACAGCTATCACTTTATTAATAAATTGATAGATCCATCCACTAGCAAACAAATGGATAAGAAATTTAGCGCAATGAATTATTATTCCTATAGACTAATGATTCGTCACAATGAAGATAATTATATTTTAAAATGCCGTCAATTGTTTCACCAGTACATCGTTGATATGTATTCAAAGATTGAATCAGAAAGTTTCCTATTTATCCGCCTGAATCAGATCAAGCTCCACTCTGAACAATACATTCATTTTCGAGATGCAGTTTTAAGTGACGGTAATACCACTAACGTTGGAAGATTAACGATTTTACATTCGTCATATGCTGGCAATCCCCGTCATATGCGTGAATATGCTCAAGATGCTATTGCGTATGTTCGTCTCTATGGTCGTCCAAATTTAATTATTACATTTACATGTTATCAATCTTGGGACGAGATACAGCAGCTTTTACTTCATTGACAATCGGCCGTTCATAGACATGACATTACGGCCTGTGTCTTCCGGCAAAAGTTGAAATCAGTGATAAACTACATAGTAAAACTTAAAGTGTTTGGCTCAGAGCGATGCTGGATGTATTCAGTGAAATGGCAAAAACGAGAATTGCCACACGCACGTATACTAATCTGGCTACATGATAAAATTACTTCTAATGAAATTGACGGTGTGATTTCCACAGAAATACCTGATGAAAATGTCGATAAGGGCTTATATGGTATTGTTGTAAAAGATATGATACATGAACCTTGCGGTGCACTGAATGAAAAATCACCATGCATGGCGAAAGGAAGGTGCACAAAGCAATATCATCGAATTTTAGTACCCAACACAATTAATGGCAATGATGGTTACCCACAATATAGAAGAAGATCTAATGAAGATGGAGGTAAAACAGCAATAATAAAGAAGCATAATGGTACTACCATCGAAGTAGATAACCAGTGGGTTGTTCCATATTCACCTTTATTATCAAAAATATTTAATACACCCATAAACGCTGAATACTGTAATTCCATAAAGGCAATCAAATACATATGTAAATACGTCAATAAAGGCAGTGACATGGCAGTTTTTGGCTTGCAGTCCGAAATCAGTGATATCGATGAAATTGCACAATATCAGGCTGGAAGATACATAAGCAGTAATGAAGCTGTTTGGCGAATTCTTTTATTTTCGATACATGAACAAAGTCCAGCTGTTGTTCACTTAGCGGTACATTTACAGAATGGTCAACGTGTTTATTTTTCGGAATCCAACTTGCAACAAAGAACCTTGAATCCACCGGATACAAAGTTAACTGCTTTCTTTTCATTATGTCAAAATGATTCTTTTGCAAAAAAACTCCTAAATACTGAAGTGCCTTCATATTACACGTGGAATGCTAAAAATAAATCATTTGAACGTCGAAAAACAGGGTAAGTCAGTCGACGGCCAACCTACCATCTTCAAATATACCACGATAGGAAGACTCTACACCATTCACCCCAATCAACATGAATACTTCTTTCTCCGCCTGCTCTTTGTGAATGTACCCGGTCCGACGTCCTTTGAGTATTTGAGAAATGTAAACGGTACTATACATGACACTTACTGTAGTGCATGCCAAACTCTGAGTTTATTGGAGACAGACCAACACTGGGATAACTGCATCAATGACGTGTGTGAAACGTCAACTCCAAATCAAATTCGTGCATTGTTTGGAATCATACAAAAAACTTGCTCTTCTTCAGCTCCTACAGAGTTAGGGGAGAAATATAAATCGAAAATGGCCGAGGATTTACTCCATCGAAAAAGGTTAGAGACGTCGGATATGACTTTTGATTTTACATCAGAAATTTATAACTACACTTTAGTTTTTATTGAAGATTTGTGCTTATGTAAGGCAAACGAACCTCGTCAGGATTTGGGAATGTCTTCACCTAATCGTAACGCTGCTGTTTCGACATGTGTAAAAAGGGATCGTGAACAAAGTTACAACACGAGTGATCTATTGTCGTATGTAAAAAAGAATATTTCTAATTTAACGTCTGAGCAAAAAGACATTTATGATACGATAATGCATTCTGTCGATAACAACGTTGGAGAAATCTTCTTTTGGATGCACCAGGTGATACTGGTAAAACGTTTGTGATAAAATTGATTCTGGCATCAATTCGATAAAAAAATTACATAGCGTTGGCAATTGCATCGTCCGGAATAGCCGCAACGTTACTGCTTGGTTGAAGAACTGATCATTCCGCTTTGAAATTGCCTCTGAATTTGCATTCTACAAAAACGCCCACGGGCAATATTTCCAAATCATCTGGGATGGGTAAAGTATAGCAGCAATGCAAACTTATTATTTGGGACGAGTGCACAATGGGACAAGAAAAATGGCTCGAGGCTCTGGAGCAATCATTGCGAGATTAGCGAGGAAATTCGAAACTCTTTCGCAGCACATTAATATTGCTTGTGGGAGATTTCAGGCAAACATTACCTATAATACCTAGATCAACCACTGCAGACGAAACGAATGCTTGCCTGAAAAATTTTAATTTATGGGCACACATAAAGACATTAAAATTAACTATAAATATACGTGTCCGATTGCAAAACGATGACTCTGGTGAAATATTTTCAGATCAATTGCCGGCCGTTGGAAACGGAAAGCTTCCAGTACTCAATTTCAGGGTGCATACAACTGCTTGCTGAATTCTGTAATTTACTGACGTCCAAAAATGAATTGGTTGAAAAAGTATTTCCGAATATTCTAACCAATTATAAAAATCATAAATGGCTAAGTGAACAAGCGATTCTGGCAGCCAAGAATAAAGACGTCCACGAAATAAACAATATTATTTTGACCAAGATTCGAGACCAGGCAGTCATTTACAAGTCAGTTGACACAGTTCTGGAACCAAATGAATCTGTTAATTATCCTTCTGAATTTTTAAATTGCCTGGATCTCCCAGGGTTTCCATCACACGTGCTACAACTAACAATAGGCGTACTAATAATACTGTTACGAAATATTAACCCACCAAAGCTTAGTAATGGCCCACGAATTGCCGTAAAAAAAACAATGAAAATCGTAATAAATGCAACAATTTTGACAGTGCCATTTAAGGGTGAGGCTGTTCTTATTCCTTAGTGCCATTTAAGGGTGAGGCTGTTCTTATTCCTCGCATTCCCATGATTCCAATGGATCTGCCTTTTCAATTTAAAAGATTGCTATTCCCAATTCGATTAGCATTTGCAATCACCATCAACAAAGCTCAAGGGCAATCATTAGAAAAATGCGGTATAGATCTTAAAACAGATTGTTTTTCCCATGGACAATTGTATGTTGCATGTTTGAGGGTCGGTAAAGCTGACAATCTATTTATATGCACAGACAATGGGACAGGCACGCTTTCTGTTCTTACTTTCTCTATCGGCCGCAAGCCTGTTTTCTTGCTGTTTTTGTGATTCCTCGGCACGCTTTCTTTTCTTACTTTCTCTATCAGCTGCAAGTTTTTTGGCATAGACTCTTTGAGCAGTTTCCTCAGCTGTTGCCATTGAAGGTTCTTCAGTCATTTTACAATTAAATATTTTTCCGTCCATGATCTTCTTACAATTAAAAATTTGTTTTTGAACGATTTTCTTAAATACCTTTAATGACGTCACCATCATAACAAACATGACGACAACTAACTTCATGACGACATGACGTGACTCGACAGACATAACCCACAGACAACTTATTTTTATATATATCGATTTTAGATATTCTAAAATGAGACCTATTACGACCGGAACCATTCAAACAATTGCAAGAGCAACTGATGAAACAAACCCAGGTACAAATGATCATAACTCTGCAGATGAGAGTGAAAATCAGATGAGACAACACAATCACGGTGGACACGCTAACATTGAAGAAGAAATAAGGCTGTAAAAATAAGGCCGTAAAAAGAAATTATAAGGCCTTATGCATCCTTGCGACACGTTGAATCGAACCTGCGAACCTTTACTTTGAAGGTGAGGAATGGTCCAGTACGCCATCGCAAGGTGTTTAATATTTTTGTTGTTGTGTAACAAGGATAATATAAGACTACAAATAATGCTATAATATATCTATCTATATATCTATCTCTATATATATAAAATTAAGTTGTAAGTATGTCCGTTACACTATCTATTTATATCAAAATAAGTTGTATGTATTTTTGTTTGAGGGTTGGCATATGACTTGTGAAAAATAAAGAAGAAAAAGAATACTAAAAAAAGAAAAAAAGGTAGAAAACTAAAAAAACTAAAAAGAAAAAACTAAAAAAAATAAAAATTAAAAAAGTTTTAAAAAAAAGAAAAAACTAAAAAAAGAGAAAATATATACATAAAAATAAAAAAAGCTAAAAAACTAAAAAAAAAAGAAAAAAACTAAAAAAGGAAAAAAAAATAAAAAAGAAAAAACTAAATAAAGAAAAAACTTAAAAAGAAAAAACTAAAAAAAAGAAAAAAAAATAAAATAAGAAAAAACTAAAAAACAGAAAAAACTAAAAAAGAAAAATACAAAAAAATTAAAACAAAAAAATAAATAAAAAAAGGTAAAAAACTAAAAAAAAAACTAAGGAAAAAAGAAAAAATAAAAAAAACAGAAAAGGCTGAAAAAGAAAAAAAAAGAAAAAAAGAAAAACCAAAAAAGAAAAAAACTGAAAAAGAAAACCCAGAAAGAGAAAAAACTAAAAAATAAAGAAGAAAAAGAAAACTAAAAAAGAGGAAAAAATAAAAAAAAACTTTAAAAGGTAAAAAACTAAAAAATGGATAAAAACTAAAAAAATAAAAAAATAAAAAAGAGGAAAAAACTAAAAAAGAATACAAATTATAAAAAGAAGAAACTAAAAAAAAAAAAAAAAAACTAAAATAACAGAAAAGCTGAAAAAACATCAAAAATCTAAAAAAAGAAAAACAAAAAAGAAAAAAGAAAAACTAAAAAAGACTAAAAACTCAAAAAACTAAAAAAAAAAGAAAAAAAATATAAAGGAGAAAAATTAAAACGAAAAAAAATTAAAAAATAAATAATAAAAAAAATAAAAATAAAAAAAGAATGAAAAATAAAAAAGACAAAAACTAAAGAAAAAGAAAGAAAAATAAAAATCTAAAAAAATAAAAAAAGAAAAAAACTAAAAAAGAAAAAAAATAAAAAATGAAAAAACCACAAAAGAAAAAAACTAAAAAAAGAAAAACAAAAAAGAATAAACTGAAAAAAGGAAAGAATAAAAAGGAAAAAAAAGACAAAACTAAGCACAATGACAATCATTTAAAAACAAAACAAAAAAGAGGTTTCAGTTTTTTTTCATCTTCTTTACCGATCTATCTTAATCAAGTATTCAATAATACTTTTTTTTGAATAATAAGTATTCAAAAAAATTGAGGCTCTTCCGATTTTATTAAATTGTTTAAAATGGAAAAAACTGGTAATTGTATAAATATTTCAATATATTTTGACAATGGATTAAAGTAATTCGAAAACCTTAAAACAGAAATACAAAAGTTTAAGGTTGTCAAAAGATAAAATGTTACCAAAAATTGAACACCAGGACGAATCACTGAGCAAAGCAAAGCCAGGCTTGCGGTTCAAAATGAAAGGGCCAGATTAGAAATGTGCAATTTACGTCAACAAAGGCGAGTCGAGGAACCACGAGAGCAACGTGAAACCAGACTTGCAGTTGACAGAGAAAGTAAAAAAAGAAGGCTTGGCGAGGATCTACCAGAGCAAGGCGAAACCAGACTTGATGCTGAAAGAGAAATTAAAAAAAAAGGCGTGTCGAGGAACTACCAGAGCAACGTGAAAACGGGCTTGCGGCTCAAAGAGATAATGCCAAAAGAAAGCGTGCCGAAGAATCACAAGAACAACTTGAAAACAGGCTTGAGGTTCAAAGAGATAATGCCAAAAGAAAGCGTGCCGAGGAATCACAAGAGTGACGTGAAAATTTTCACCTGGCATTCAGGTACAGACCAGTTGATGATTATACCTTGAGTAGATGTGTTCAAATGGGGACTATTTCTAAAATGTGTCCCTATAACAAGGCCTTGAAATTTAATGGTGAAACGATGGGAATGTGTTGCGCCTCAGGAAAAGTTGAACTTCCTACACTGGCTACACCACTAGAGCCATTGAAGAATTTGCTTACTGGAACTACGTTAGAATCTAAGCGTCTTATGGCTGTCAGTTACTCAAAGGACGTCGGACCGGGTACATTCACTAAAACCAGGTGTAGAAAGAAGCATTCATGTTGATTGGGGTGAACGGTGTAGAGTCTTCCTATCGTGGTATCTTTGAAGATGGTAGGTTCACCGTCGACTGACTTACCCTGTTTTCGATGTTCAAATATTTTATTTTTAGTATTCCACGTGTAATACGAAGGCACTTCAGTATACAGAGTTATTTTTGCAAAAGAATCCTTTTTGCATAGCAAAAAGAAAGCAGTTAACTTTGTATCCTTTGGATTCAGGGCTCTTTATTGCACGTTGGATTCCGAAAATTAAACACGTTGACCATTCTGTAAATGTACCGCTAAGTGAACAACAGCTGGACTACGTTCATGTATCGGAAATGAAAGAATTCTCCAAACAGCTTCATTGCTGCTTATATATCTTCCAGCCTGATATTGTACGATTTCGTCGATATCTTTGATTTCGTACTGCGAAGCCAAAAACTGCCATGTCACTGCCTTTGTTGACGTATTTACATATGTATTTGATTGCCTTTACGGAGTTACAGTATTCAACGTTTATGTGTGCATTAAATGTTTTTGATAATAATGGGGAATATGGAACAACCCACTGGTTATCTACTTCAATGGTGGTACCGTTACGCTTCTTTATTATTGCTGTTTTACCGCCATCTTCAGTAGATCTTCTTCTATATTGTGGGTAACTATCATTGCCAGTAATTGTTTTGTGTACTAAAAGTCAAGGATATTGCTTTGTGCACCTTCTTTTGGCCATGTATGGTGAATTTTCTTTCAGTGCACCGCAAGGTCCATGTATCATATTTTTTACAATAAGATCATATAACCCCTTATCGACATTTTCATCAGGTATTTCAGTGGAAATCACATCATCAATTTCGTTAGAAGTAATTTTATAATGTAGCCAGATTAGTATATGTGCGTGTGGCCATCCTCGTTTTTGTCATTCCACTGAGTACATCCAGCATCGCACTGACCCAAACACTTCAAGTTTTACTATGTAGTTTATCAGTGATTTCAACTTTTGCGGGAAGACACGGGGCGTAATGTCATCTCTATGAACCACTGATTGTCCTTGAAGTAAAAGCTGCTGTATCTCGTCCCAAGATTGATTACATGTAAATGTAATAAATAAATATGGACGACCATAGAGACGAACATACGCAATAGCCTCTTGAGCATATTCATGCATATGACGGGGACTGCCAGCATATGACGAAGGTAAAATCGTTAATCTTCCAACGTTTGTGGTATTACCGTCATTTACAACTGCATCTCGCAAATGAATGTATTGTTCAGAGTGGAGCTTGGTCTGATTCAGACGGATAAATAGTAAACTTTCTGATTCAATTTTTGCATACATATCAACGACGTATTGGTGAAACAATTGACGGCATTTTAAAATATAATTGTCTTCTTCCTGCCGAATTATTAGTCTTTAGGAATAATAATGCATTGCACTGCATTTCTTATTCATTTCTTTGTTAGTGGCTGGATTTATCAATTTAATATTAAAGTGATAGCCGTCGGCTCCATCCCAAAAAATGATAGGATATTGTAGGGCATCGTAGCATCGATGAGTTTCAGCAATTCTTACCAACTGAGCGTTTCGCTTATGAAGAATAATATCTCGAGATAAAAACTGATCACGGACCATAACGATTGCTACTTCGTCGATAGTTGGAGCATTGTTTCCACGCAAATGTTTGCCAGGAGGCGTTTTGTCAGCGGAAATAACAATTTTATGCGTATCAGTAGGCATCAAATCGATGGCTGTTTTGAACAGACGCACTAAATTATTATTTTCGTGGAAAAGATGTTACAATTGGGAAACGATTGTCCTTTCAACATCGGGAGTTTCGCAACGTGCATTCAATTCAGAATTTCTATCACTGATGAAGTACAATTGTAAAAATCTATGATTCTTGCCTGAGAATGGTAGAAAGGACCCTGCTCTATGATGAATTTGCCCTTTTACTTTGAAAGTAGGCATAAATTGATCTGGATTTTCGATTTGGGCACCAAACGACGTCATTTGGAAACATGAGTTATACTTTCTGATCTGTGAAAAAAACGCTTAGATTCTGACGTAGTTCCAGTAAGAAAAGTCTTCAATGGCTCTGGTGGTGCAGCCAATAGAGGAAGTTTAACGTTTCCTGAGGCGCAACACATTCCCATTGTTTTACCATTGAATTTAAAGGCCTTGCAATAGGGACAAATTTTAGACATAGTCCCGATTTGAACATATCTACTCAAGCTATAATCATCGACTGGGCCGTACCTGAATGCCAGGCGATAATTTTGTGGTTGCTCTTGTGATTCCTCGGCACATTTTCTTTTCTTACTTTCTCTATCAGCCGCAAGCCGGTTTCTTTGCTGTTCTTGTGATTCCTCGGCACGCCTTCTTTTTTCAATTTCTTTTTTAGCAGCAAGTCTGGTTTCGCGTTGCCCTGGTAGTTCCTCGGCACACCTTCTGTTCTTACTTTTTCTATCAGCCGCAATCCTGTTTTCTTGCTGTTCTTGTGATTCCTCGGCACGCTTTCTTTTCTTACTTTCTCTATCAGCAGCAAGTTTTTTGGCATAGACTCTTTGAGCAGCTTCCTCGGCTGTTGCCATTGTAGGTTCTTCAGTCATTTTACAATTAAACATTTTTCCGTGAAATAATGTCTTAAATACCTTTAATGATGTCATCGTCATAACAAACATGACGACAACTAACTTCATGACGACATGACATGATGACATGACGTCATTCGACAGACACACAGACAACTTATTTATATATATAAATATAGATTTGCCATTCCTATATCAAATAGGAAGATAAAGAAGATATATCTTAACAGACAACATATAAATTGGAATCAGCTTTAAATAGCAACAGCTTAGGAGCTGTTTATAACAAAATACTTTGTATAACTTCATAAACCAAACTGAAAGAGATTTATGAACTGGGTATAACTTGCCCCTCAGAGTGTTCACTTGCCTCTTGACAAATCTTTATTCAAGCACTATTTGAAAAGCTCATAGTTTGCAATAAAACCAAAAAACACTTCATTAGGTCATAATTTGGCGTTAGATCCAATTCCTGAAAGTTTGTATTTCTTTTGGAAAAGTTGTGAGGTTGCCCAAATGGGTAATGTAAGTTAAAAATTTCAAACAAAGCAAGGAGCACTTTTAATCTTCTAATCAGCACCAGTTTAAACTCATTCATAGACCTTTGGTTCAGTTGAATGAGAAATCAGTTACATCACTTCAGTTGCATTGGTTACAGTTCCATGCACACCAACAATTCCATCATAAATGGCGATTATGTACTGGGTGATAAATTTGCTTGCCAGCTATGTAAATTTTCCGTCTTAGCTTGCACCTTCTATATTTAGCCATAAGTTTCACGTACCAATAATTTTACTCTCTTTTAGTCGCCAGTCCTTGTGAAAGAGTATGGAGCCATAGATTACATAGACGTCAATCCAACAGAACCATACAAAATTGCTGTTTCATGCTCCAGCAGGGTAAGTCTTATAGCTGAAATAGCATCCTATCTTTAGAAACTCCATTTGAACTACCATATTTAAATGACTATTTAGAGTGAAATTAATGGAAATTTCCTTAGAATAAAAAATTGCTAGTATGAGAAAACAAAAATGTTTTTCTGAATGTTTCTCCTTCTTTCCTCCCTCATACAATTTTGTGGGCTCTTTTTCATTTTTTTAGGGGATACTAATGTGTTTTAGAATTTTCAAACCACTTCGTTTTAATTTTTAATGTCGCTCCTTACCTGTGGTTGAAAAAACCTGTTTTTTTAATTTAATTTCTGAATGTTTTTGACTCAATGCATGTTTTGATTACTGCTCACCGCACATGAATAATTAAAACGAAAATTTGTATATATATTTTTTGCTATATAGCTTTCTCATAGTTTTGATCGGAAAAATTTGTTAAAAAAGAGATGGGAGAGGAGGCCTAGCTGCCTTTCAATTTTTGGTTACCTAAAAATGATACTAGATTTTTTTTTTACGAGTGTTTTTGTTAGTAATAAACATACGTACAACGTATAAAAATAAGTTGTCTGTGTGTGTGTGTGTGTGTCTATCGAGTGACGTCATGTTTGTGTGTCTACTGACGTCATGTTTGTCGACTGACGTCATTTTAAGGATTGAGCTGTATGCGTCATGAAGTTGTTTGTCGACTGACGTCATGTTTGTCAACTGATGAAATTACATACCGGGACACCGGGACACAAATGACGACCAGGACACAGGGAATATGAATGACGACCGGGAACCTCAAAGAGAAATTACAGACTGGGACACCCGGACACAAATCACGACCGGGACACAGGGAATATAAATGACGACCGAGACATAGGGACACAACCACAACAGGGACGCCGGGGGCACAGGCGGGATATATAAATGACGACCGGGACACAGGGATTGTTCAAATAGGAATTACAGAACGGGACACCGGGACACAAATGACGACCGGGACACCGGGACACAGGGAATATAAATGACGACCGGGACACTCAAAGAGAAATTACAAACTGGGACACCAGGACACAAATGACGACCGGGACACAGGGACACATCATTAGAATAATGAGGTATAGATCTGAATACGGATTTTTTTTTCCCATGGACAATTATATGTTGCATGTTCAAGAGTCAGTATACCTGACAATCTATTTACATGCATAGACAATGGGACAGCGAAGAATGTTGTATATTCGCATGTTTTACGTAGTTAAACCATATATATATATATATATATATATATATATATATATATATATATATATATATATATATATATATATATATATCTATCTATATATATAAAAATAAGTTGTCTGTCTGTGGATGTGTGGATGGATGTGTGGATGGATGTGTCAGGTGACGTCACCTGAAAAAACTGGATTAGGTGACGTCAAAACTGAAAAAACTAAAAAAAGGCAAAAACTACAAAAAAAACTAAAAACTAATAAAAAAAATAAAAAAGCTAAAAAACTAAAAAAACTATAAAGGTAAAAACCAATAAAAAACTAAAAAAAAAACTGAAAAAACTAAAAAAAGGCAAAAACTACAAAAAAAAACTAAAAACTAATAAAAAAAGTAAAAAAGCTAAAAAACTAAAAAAACTAAAAAAACTAAAAAAAGGTAAAAAACTAAAAAAAATAAAAAATAAAAAAAAAATAAAAAAAAGGAAAAAACTGAAAAATAAGCTAAAATAAAGGTAAAAACCAATAAAAAACTAAAAAAAAAAAGGAAAAAACTAATAAATGACGACACTCAAAGAGAAAGCGACCAGGACAAAAAACTAAAAAAAAGGCAAAAACTACAAAAAAACTAAAAACTAATAAAAAAAATAAAAAAGCTAAAAAACTAAAAAAACTAAAAAAAGGTAAAAAACTAAAAAAACTAAAAACTAAAAAAAAACTAAAAAAGGTAAAAACTAAAAGAACTAAAAAAGAAAAAAATAAATGACGACACTCAAAGAGAAAGCGACCAGGACAAAAGGAATGTTCGATTAGCAATCAACAAAGCACCGGGACACAGGGAGTATAAATGACGACCAGGACACAAGTAAAAAAAAAAATTAACAAAACTAAAAAGAAGGTAAAAACTACAAAAAAACTAAAAAGAAAAAAAAACTAAAAACTAATAAAAAAACTAAAAAATCTAAAAATCTAAATAAACTAAAAAAGAAAAAAAAAGGAAAAAAATAAAGGAGAAAAACAAAACTAAAAAACGAATGTATATACAGACCGGTACACCGGGATACAAATGACGACCGGGACACAGGGAATATAAATAACGACCGGGACACAGGGACACAACTACAACGAGGACACCGGGGGAAACAGGGGGATATAAATGACGACCGGGACAAAAAAACTAAAAAGAAATAAAAACTAAAAACTAATAAAAAAAACTAAAAAATCTAAAAATCTAAATAAGCTAAAAAAGAAAAAAAAAGGAAAAAAATAAAGGAGAAAAACAAAACTAAAAAACGAATGTATATACAGACCGGGACACCGGGATACAAATGATGACCGGGACCCGGGACACAGGGAATATAAATGACGACCGGGACACAGGGACACAACTACAACGGGGACACCGGGGGAAACAGGGGGATAACCTGACAATCTATTTATATGCAAAGACAATGGGACAGCAAAGAATGTTGTATATTCGCAAGTTTTACGTAGTTAAAACCATATATATATATATATATCTATATTCACAGGTGGGACATAGGGACACAACTACAATGGCGCGTAACTATTATGGCGCGTAACGACTTACGCGCGCGGGGGGGCTTGGGGGGGGGCGCGAAGCGCCCCCACCAACTAGGTGTTGGGGTGGCGCGAAGCGCCACCCCAACAGCTAGTATATATATATATATATATATATATATATATATATATATATATATATATATATATATATATATATATATATATATATATATATATCTATTCACAGGTGGGATACAGGGACACAACTACAATGGAGCGTAACTAATATGGCGCGTAACGACTTACGCGCGCGTGGGGGCTTTGGGGGGCGCGAAGCACCCCACCAACTAGTTGTTGGGGTGGCATGAAGCTCCACCCCAACAGGTAGTACTCATATACGTATATCATAATACGTATATATTACATATATGAAATGTAGAATACGTATATGAAAGGGTCCGCCCCCTTGTAAATACCTCACTTTTTACACTAAAGCTTGAATTTTGTACAAATCTTTAAGAGTGACCCCTGAATCACTAATGCCGTAGAATAAATAGTTGAAATTACTGTAGCCTAAAGAGCAAATTATTGTGGAGGAAACAAATCCCCGTATATAATTAAAATTTTTTTGGTCGTTTTAAATTTGAATACTGATCATTACTTCCAGTTGAAAAAATATTATTTATTTTCTCATTGTTTTTTTTTTAGTAATGCTGAAAAATCCTGTGCCCCCTTCAGTGCCTCATGATTCCTGTGCCTCATGATAAATTCCTCCATGGAAAAATCTTCAAATATAACCCCCTTCCTCGCCCCGACCCCACCCAAACGGAAATAGTCCCCCTGAAAAACGTCTGTAAAGTTTTTAACTTGTGGCCCCACCCCTGGGGACTGTGGGGGATTAAGACATCCCCAAAGACATATTATTAGTTTTTCGACTAAGGTGAACAGAATGGTTTTCTCAAAATTTTGCTCTGATGATTTTGGGGGAAAAGGCTCCTAGGAGGGGGTCAAGGTGCCCTCAAATGTTTTGTGTCACTTAAAAAGGGTACTAGAACTTTTAATTTTCATTAGTATGATCTCTCTTGCGACATTCTAAGGCCACTGGCTTATACGATCACACCTGGAGAAAAGAAATACGCATCCGTGATCTGATTTCTGGTAAAAAATACCAAATCCCAATTTTTTGCAGATTTTAGGAGCTTGAAACTTCTGTAGTAGGATTCTCTGATAAGCTGAATCTGATGGTGTGATGGGTAATCAAATTGGTATTAAAATGCGACTCTTTTGATTTAACAATTGGTATCGTAATTCCATTTTTCAGAATTTTGATTACTAATGAGCTGGGTCATTCCTTACTAAAGTTTGTTACCACGAACTGTTTGAAAATTGCTCATATAGTTATACTAGAAATATTAAATTGAGCAGTTGACAAAATGAAAAGGATATTTAAGCTCATCTTAGGTAGAAATTAGATTAAAGAAACAAGATTTTTTTAACTGCAAGTAAGGAGCAACATTAAAACTTAAAACGAACAGAAATTATTCCGTATATGAAAGGGGTTGTCCCCTTCTCAACACCCCGTTCTTTACGCTAAAGTTTGGCTCTTTGTCACAACTCTGCTTTTTAAAAGAATAAAAAACCTTACTACAGTTCCTTACCACGAACTGTTTCATTTTTCTGATCGAAGATAGTCCTTTTGAACAAAACAGCCGCGTAACACTTCGGTGAATTTAGATTTTAATTACAAAAAAAATAATAAAAACACATCATTGATCTTCTTTTTGGAAATAAATGTAAAATTCCCCGTTTTTGTGTTTAGGACCGTGAAACTTCTACCGTAGGGTTTTTCCGATATGCTGAATCTGTTGGTGTGATTTCATTAAGGTCATTTGATGTTTCTCAAAAGTTGGGCAATTTTATTCAGACTTGTAATTTTTTATGGGTAGAATTAAAATTGATTAATTTTATGAATTATGAATTACGATCAAAATTTGATTCCTCTGATGTACCTAATATTATCAAGACTGTTTCTTAGGGTTTTAGTTACTATTGAGTCATATTGCTCATCACTTACAATTCGTTTGAACTGTTTGATTCCCCGACCTTGCATGGTCTTCTTAAGCAATAATACCGTGTCATGCTTAAGCATATTTAACTCTGCAATTATTTAAGGAAAAATTATTGTTTCAGCCGTAGCTGCGACTTAGTAAAGAGCGAACCACATAAAGCTCTAAAAATATTCTGAAATATATTCCCTGTCACCGCGCCACCACTGCTATTTTGATGTCTACCTCTCCACCCCCAGGAAAGTCTTCTGCCGATGCCCTTGGCCTTTTTTTTTTCGATGGGAAAGTCCCTTTCTGGAAAGTTTTTTTTTTGATTAATTAGTATTAGCAGGGATAAATCTTGCCTCCAATTTTCTTGCCTCCAATTCATAACATTACAGAAAACTAGTGCTTCACTGAAAACACAAAACAGCATAGGAGTTTTGGTACGGTAAAAGTAAACCATTTAAGGACGCTTTTAAAAGTATAAAGTCAACTTTTTTAGATTCTTGTTTTAATTAATTTTGCTTTCGTTTAAGTGGCATCACCTCTGCAAAATGTGCTCAGTCCAATGATTGACTTCCTTTTTTGGACCTGAAAAGGACATTTCATGATTATTTTATAGACAAGTTCTAAGTAAAGCAATATTGGTAATATTAAGCCTACTGACTCGCTTTAGAATTTTTATCACAACTTGAAATTTTCCATTTTATAGAGAAAAATAAGTAGATTCCCAGATTTTATATAACGGTTGATATGTTCTTCATTTCTAGACATACTAGATGAGACCTAGTATTATATTTGGCTTTTGTGTTTTCAGTGAAGCGCTAATTTTCTGTAATCTGTGGATCTGTGGATCTGTGGATCGTGGATCAAGTGACGTCACCTGAAAAAACTGGATCAGGTGACGTCAAAACTGAAAAAACTAAAAAAAGGCAAAAACTACAAAAAAAAACTAAAAACTAATAAAAAAAATAAAAAAGCTAAAAAACTAAAAAAACTAAAAAAAGGCAAAAACTACAAAAAAAACTAAAAACTAATAAAAAAGCTAAAAAACTAAAAAAACTAAAAAAAGGCAAAACCTACAAAAAAAACTAAAAACTAATAAAAAAAATAAAAAAGCTAAAAAACTAAAAAAACTAAAAAAACTAAAAAAAGGTAAAAAACTAAAAAAAACTAACTACAAAAAAAACTAAAAACTAATAAAAAAAATAAAAAAGCTAAAAAACTAAAAAAACTAAAAAAAGGCAAAAACTACAAAAAAAACTAAAAACTAATAAAAAAGCTAAAAAACTAAAAAAAACTAAAAAAGGCAAAAACTACAAAAAAAATTAAAAACTAATAAAAAAATAAAAAAGCTAAAAAATTAAAAAACTAAAAAAACTAAAAAAAGGTAAAAAACTAAAAAAACTAAAAACTAAAAAAAACTAAAAAAAAGGAAAAAACTGAAAAATAAGCTAAAATAAAGGTAAAAACCAATAAAAAACTAAAAAAAACTGAAAAAACTAAAAAAAGGCAAAAACTACAAAAAAAACTAAAAACTAATAAAAAAAGTAAAAAAGCTAAAAAACTAAAAAAACTAAAAAAACTAAAAAAAGGTAAAAAACTAAAAAAAAATAAAAAATAAAAAAAAACTAAAAAAAAGGAAAAAACTGAAAAATAAGCTAAACTAAAGGTAAAAACCAATAAAAAACTAAAAAGAAAAAAGGAAAAAACTAAAAAAAATTTTCATCTAAAAAACTAAAAAAAACTAAAAAAGGTAAAAACTAAAAGAACTAAAAAAGAAAAAAATAAATGACGACACTCAAAGAGAAAGCGACCAGGACAAAAGGAATGTTCGATTAGCAATCAACAAAGCACCGGGACACAGGGAGTATAAATGACGACCAGGACATAAGTAAAAAAAAAAAACTAACAAAACTAAAAAGAAGGTAAAAACTACAAAAAAACTAAAAAGAAAAAAAAAACTAAAAACTAATAAAAAAACTAAAAAATCTAAAAATCTAAATAAACTAAAAAAGAAAAAAAAAGGAAAAAAATAAAGGAGAAAAACAAAACTAAAAAACGAATGTATATACAGACCGGGACACCGGGATATAAATGACGACCGGGACACAGGGAATATAAATGACGACCGGGACACAGGGACACAACTACAACGGGGACACCGGGGGAAACAGGGGGATATAAATGACGACCGGGACACCGGGACAGGGAATGGTCGATTAGCAATCACCATCAACAAAGCTCAAGGGCAATCATTAGAATCATGAGGTATAGATCTGAATACAGATTGTTTTCCCATGGACCATTATATGTTGCATGTTCAAGAGTCGGTAAACCTGACAATCTATTTGGATCAGGTGACGTCACCTGAAAAAACTGGATCAGGTGACGTCAAAACTGAAAAAAACTAAAAAAAGGCAAAAACTACAAAAAAAACTAAAAACTAATAAAAAAATAAAAAAGCTAAAAAACTAAAAAAACTAAAAAAAGGCAAAAACTACAAAAAAAACTAAAAACTAATAAAAAAGCTAAAAAACTAAAAAAACTAAAAAAAGGCAAAAACTACAAAAAAAACTAAAAACTAATAAAAAAAATAAAAAAGCTAAAAAACTAAAAAAACTAAAAAAACTAAAAAAAGGTAAAAAACTAAAAAAACTAACTACAAAAAAAACTAAAAACTAATAAAAAAAAAAAAAGCTAAAAAACTAAAAAAAACTAAAAAAAGGCAAAAACTACAAAAAAAACTAAAAACTAATAAAAAAGCTAAAAAACTAAAAAAACTAAAAAAAGGCAAAAACTACAAAAAAAAACTAAAAACTAATAAAAAAAATAAAAAAGCTAAACAACTAAAAAAACTAAAAAAACTAAAAAAAGGTAAAAAACTAAAAAAACTAAAAACTAAAAAAAACTAAAAAAAAAGGAAAAAACTGAAAAATAAGCTAAAATAAAGGTAAAAACCAATAAAAAACTAAAAAGAAAAAAAGGAAAAAACTAAAAAAAATTTCATCTAAAAAACTAAAAAAAACTAAAAAAGGTAAAAACTAAAAGAACTAAAAAAGAAAAAAATAAATGACGACACTCAAAGAGAAAGCGACCAGGACAAAAGGAATGTTCGATTAGCAAACAACAAAGCACCGGAACACAGGGAGTATAAATGACGACCAGGACATAAGTAAAAAAAAAAACTAACAAAACTAAAAAGAAGGTAAAAACTACAAAAAAACTAAAAAGAAAAAAAAAACTAAAAACTAATAAAAAAACTAAAAAATCTAAAAATCTAAATAAACTAAAAAAGAAAAAAAAAGGAAAAAAATAAAGGAGAAAAACAAAACTAAAAAACGAATGTATATACAGACCGGGACACCGGGATACAAATGACGACCGGGACACAGGGAATATAAATGACGACCGGGACACAGGGACACAACTACAACGGGGACACCGGGGGAAACAGGGGGATATAAATGACGACCGGGACACCAGGGCAGGGAATGGTCGATTAGCAATCACCATCAACAAAGCTCAAGGGCAATCATTAGAATCATGAGGTATAGATCTGAATACAGATTGTTTTCCCATGGACCATTATATGTTGCATGTTCAAGAGTCGGTAAACCTGACAATCTATTTATATGCAAAGACAATGGGACAGCAAAGAATGTTGTATATTCGCAAGTTTTACCTAGTTAAAACCATATATATATATATATATATATATATATATATATATATATATATATATATATATATCTATCTATATTAACAGGTGGGACATAGGGACACAACTACAATGGCGCGTAACTATTATGGCGCGTAACGACTTACGCGCGCGGGGGGGCTTGGGGGGGGGGCTGCGAAGCGCCCCCACCAACTAGGTGTTGGGGTGGCGCTTCTATATATATATATATATATATATATATATATATATATATATATATATATATATATATATATATATATATATATATATATATATATATATATATATATATCTATATTCACAGGTGGGACATAGGGACACAACTACAATGGCGCGTAACTATTATGGCGCGTAACGACTTCCGTGCGCGGGGGGGCTTGGGGGGGGCGCGAAGCGCCCCCACCAACTAGGTGTTGGGGTGGCGCGAAGCGCCACCCCAACAGCTAGTATATATATATATATATACTAGCTGTTGGGGTGGCGCTTCGCGCCATAACAAAAATGACGACAACTAATTTCATGACGTCAGTCAACACAGAAATTAAGTTCTGAAATTAAGTCATGAAATTAGTTGCCGTCATTTTTGCTTTGACGGTGACGTCATTCAAGTTATATAAGACATATGTTCACGTAGAAATCTATTAATGTTTAAGTTTACAATGACTGATGAAGATGCTCAAAGAGTCTATGCCAAAAAACTTGCTGCTGATAGAGAAAGTCAGAAAAGAAAGCGTGCCGAGGAACTATCAGCAGCAAGTTTTTTGGCATAGACTCTTTGAGCATCTTCATCAGTCATTGTAAACTTAAACATTAATAGATTTCTACGTGAACATATGTCTTATATAACTTGAATGACGTCACCGTCAAAGCAAAAATGACGACAACTAATTTCATGACGTCAGCCGACACAGAAACATGACGTCACCTGACAACTAATTTCATGACGTCAGCCGACACAGAAACATGACGTCACCTGATCCACAGATCCACAGACAGACAACTTATTTTTATATATATAAGATATATATATATATATATATATATATATATATATATATATATATATATATATATATATATATATTATATATATATATATATATATATATATATATATATATATATATATATATATATTAGATGTGCTGTGAATTAATAACTTTTCTTCGTTTTAAGTTTCAACTTCACTCTTTAATTTCCTCGGAAAAGCTTCGTTTTTTTCAAATTAATCTTTGCTTGTTTTTGAATATAAACCCCCTAAAGACAAATCACGGATGTGTGTTTATTTGTTAACTTTTTTGTTTGTTTATTTCCCCGGGGTCGATCGTACTGACTCAGTGGTCCAAGAATGTAGTGAGAGGGCTCATTCTAACAGAAATTAAAAGTTCTAGCGCCCTTTTTAAGTGACCCAAAAATTGGAGGGCACCAAGGCCCCCTCCCACGCTCATTTTTTCCCCAAAATCACCGGATCAAAATTCTGAGATAGCCATTTTATTCACTATAGTCAAAATCTTAATAATGATGTCTTTGGGGACGACTTACTCCCCCGCAATCCCCATGGAAGGGGTTGCAAGTTACAAAGTTTGACCTGTGTTCACATATAGTAACGGTTACTGGGAAGTGTACGAACGTTTTCAGGGGGATCCTTTTGGTTGGGGGGAGGGGAGTTGAGGTTGGGGGCTACGTGGGATGATCTTTCATGGAAAAAATTCTCATGGGGGAAGAGACTTTCAATGAAGGGGGTGCAGGATTTTCTAGCATTATTTAAAAAAAAAACAGTGAAAAAGTAGATACGAAAAGTTTTTTTCTACTGAAAGTGAGGAGCAGTATTAAAACCTAAAACGAGCAGAAATTATTACACATATGAGGAGTTAACCTCCTCGTAATATCTCGCTCTTTACGCTAAAGTATTTTTATTAATTTCAACTAATTATTCTACGGCCTTTGTGATTCAAGGGTCATTCTTATGGAATTGGGAAAAAATTTATGCTTTAGTGTAAAGAAGGAGGTATCGACGAGGGTGAACTCCCTCATATACGCAATAAAAACATACGAATATAGAAGTTCGTTACGTAGGTTAATTCGTAAGTTACATATATTTTTTTACTAATGAAAATGTTTGTATTAAATTAAAAGTTCTAGTTGCCTTTTTAACTAATCAAAAAATTGGAGGGCAACTAGGCTTCCTCCCTTGCTCTTTTTTCTCAAAATCTTCCAGTTCAAACTATGAGAAAGCCATTTACCCAAAAAAATTAATATACAAATTTCGTTTTAATTATTTATGTTCGGAAAGCAAAGATCAAAACATGCATTAATTAAAATACCTCCAGAACTTAAATGAAAATACAGGTTTTTTAAATGAAAGTAAGGAGCGACATTAAAACTTAAAACGAATCGAAATTACGGTTCGAAAGGGAACCGTAACAAAAGGGGCTTTTCCTTTTCAACGCCCCACTCTTTACGCTAAAGTGTTTTACTGTTTTAAGAGGTAGAGCTAAGAGAAAGAGTCAAACTTTAGCGTAAAGAGCAAGGCGTTGAAGAGAAAAATCCCCTGTCACATACGGAGTAACTTCTGTTCGTTTTAAGTTTTAATGTCGCTCCCTACTTTCATTTAAAAAAAAAACTTGTTTTTGTATTTAATTTAATATAGAAAGGACATTTCCACGAAATTGTTTTATTTATACGGAATAATTTTTGTTCGTTTTAAGTTTTATTGTCGGCCCTTAGTTTCCGTTAAAAACTTATTTTCTCATATTTCTAACTACCTCCAATGTAGGAGAGATGAGACGCCTTAACCTTTATTAAGGAGCTGAAGGAAGAATTCGTACAAAAATTGAAGGAAAAATAAGTCTACAGTGAAGAAAATAATCAAAAAATAGTGTCGTTACTTTTTGTAAAAAGGATGCACAGTCTTACGTATGGAGAGAATATCACGGTGGAACTGTCAAGTAAATAATTTGAATAAGTCTGTGTTACAGTAAATAATCCCTCCTTTGATATATAACATCGAGCGGATCCAGAACCATATACCTGCGCTTCTTTAGCCACTAAGTTGATAGTGGTTCCGGTCAGGGGTGAAATTGGCTTTGATACAGAGTGGGCAACTGGCCATATCCGACCTTGGTTTTCCACCAGACTCCAGTTTGCCCCCCTCACCATCTGAAATTTACTTTCTCATAAATTGTTTTCAAAACTGAGATAGGCCTACATAATTCCATCCACTGAAAGAGGTCAGTTTTCTTTAGTATATGCTCTACTCAGAGAGCCACACCTCTAACAATTATAATTTGATATATTTCGTAAATGTACCTTAATTGCTTCGCTTATTAAGGGAGCATTGGGGAGGAACATACGGGAGTTGATTTTGCAAACCTCCAGTTAAGGGTGTTAAGGCTAACCTTTTTTATTACTATATGGCTAGTTTTCAGTTTTCCCTGTCATTTTCACTTAATTTGTGAAGTTTTACTCCAACTTTGATCCCTCCCGAACAAGATTTTGAAGAAACTACGCCATTTGCTAGGGTATGGATTTAGTGATAATCAGCTCGGTTTTGCCATTAGTTCCTTAGTCCCTGTTCAAAACTTGTATTCAAAGAACCAAAATAAACTTAAAGTAATGCCTTTAAATACCATTTTATTATAAGGAATCTTTAACGTATTCTGTTGGTTGTCCCACGACCCCTGGTCAGCCCCCCCCCATATATATTTTTGAACGCACCACTGCTTTACAAAATACCTTCCCAGGACATGCTTTTAAAATGAGTGCATCAAATTTACAAAGACAATAAAATTAATTGAAAATACTCATAAAGAAGGGACAAGATCTTGATTGAAAAAAAACATGCAAGAATCGATTGCAATAAACTCTAATTTGAAGTCCAATGCTGTACTAAGAGAACCACACCTCAACATTCTCATTTAATATATTTCATATATGTACCTTGAGCTTATATCTTCAGCTTATATCTTCTTCAGCTTATATCTTATTATCTTCACAGCTTGGGGGAGGAACCTCCAAACCTCCAGTTAATCTTAAATCTTCAAGGAATTAAATCCCAAGGGTACCGTGTTTATTTTATTTTTCAAAACATTTTCTTTAGTGTCTTTAGGGTCTACAGCACTTTTACTTTCTTTTTGTAAGAAAATTCTGTTTGTTTGCTCTTAATGTATGCTGAGTTTTTGATAAGCTCTCCACTTTTTTTGAATAACACATCTTTCTAATTATGCATTATTACGTATATGAATGGGGTTGCTCCCTCCTCAACGCCTCGGTCTTTACGCTAAAGTTTGAATTTTGTCCCAATTCTTTAAGAATGACTCCTGAAATAGAAAGGCCTTTTAATTAGAAAAATAAGACGCTTTTTTCAAGTTCTAAAAAACTTTAGTGTAAAGAGCGAGGTGTCGAGGAGGGGCGACTCCCTTTATACATGTAATTATTTCTGTTTGTTTTAAGTTTCAATGCTGGTCCAAACCTTGAGAGGACAGGTTGGGGTATTCTTCTTCACACGTTCATTGATTAGCATTCTACATGATGTTTTGTCGTCAGGTTTTTTGAGGAGGCATAGGAGGTCTCTTCCGACGATGTCTTGCCCTCTCTTCCTAGGTCTTCCATAGGGACGGATAGCATGGACCCTTTCTTTAAAGGTAACAATTGGCAGGCGTGGCTTTTCCATTCGTTGTATTTGACCCTGCCACCTGAGGTGCTGTAATTACTCTTTATTGACATTTGAGATTTCCCGCTTCAATTGCCTTTGAAGGTATTTGTTAAAGATATTTCATCGGAACAATTATAGTCTGATGATAGTAGGCTCCCTAGGTACGCAACCTTGGTTACTTGCTCGACGTTTTCGCCGCTTACTATGACATGAAGAGGGAAGTGTTTGGGACTTTCGTGGAGGGCTCAAATTTTGTCTTCTTTGGGTTTATTCGTATGCTGAAGCTATTTGATGCAGATTTTAAGTTCGGAGACTTGGGCCTGTAGACTGGACTCGGTTTCTGGTAGCTTGTGAGGTCGTCGGAATAAGCTAGTGTGTTTATGTTAAAACCATTGAAGATTACTTCTACCTGGTTCTTGAGCAGGCCCACTATTGTGCAAAAGAAGAGTTTGAAAAATTGTCTTTTCTTGTCAAGCGTGCCAGTGGTGGCGGTGGATTTTTTTTGTGGAGAGCTCACTATTTTATATCCTTTAATTGGATTATTAATTTCTTTTCCATCTGTTGTATTTGTTTATACCTTTTCTTACTTTCCCGGTCCTCTTTGCTGAAAACCAGTCGTTTTTGGTCCCCTAGAACTAACATTGCTCCCTCGTCAATACATTGCTCTATACGCTAAAGTTCAAATTTTGTGTCAATTTCTTAAGAATGACCTCTGAATCACAAATATTTGATTACAATAAATAGCTCTTGTGAAAGTACTAAAAAAAACTTTAGTGTAAAGAGTGATGTATTGATGAGAGGGTGAATCCCTTCATATACGTAATTAATTGTTTTAAAAAGCAGAATTTTGGCAAAGAGTCAAACTTTAGCGTAAAGAGCAAAGGATTGCGGAGGGGACAACCCATTTCATATACGGAGCAATTTCCGTTTGTTTTAAGTTTTAATGTCACTCCTTATTTTCAGTTAAAAAAACTAGTTTTTTTTATGTAATTCCTGAACGTTTTTGAATTAATGCATGTTTGATTTTGGCTCTCCAAACATAAATTATTAAAATGAAATTTGCCTATTAATTCCTTTTTTGGCTAAATGGCTTTCTCTTAGTTTTGATCAGACGATTTTGAGAAATAAGGGTTGGGGAAAGCCTAGTTGCCCTGCAATTTTTCTGTTAGATAAAAAGGCAACTATAAATTTTAATTTTTAACGATTGTTCTTATTAGTAAAAACTATACGTAACTTAAAAATTAGCTTACGTAACAAACTTTTATATTCTTAAAGTTTTATTATGTATATGAGGGGGTTTGTACCCTCGTTAATACCTCGCTCTTTGCACTAAATCGTAAGTTTTGTCCCAATTCTTTAAGAATGACCCCTGAACCCGAAAGGCCGTAGAATAAATAGTTGAAATTACTAAAAATACTATAGCATAAAGAGCGAGGTATTTATCTCCTCCTGAATACCTCCCTCTTTATGCTAAAGTATTTTTAGAACCACTCATATGCGTAACAATCTCCGTTCGTTTTAAGTTTCAATGCTACTCCTTACTTTAAATTGAGAAAACTTTTCCGTGTTTATTTTTTCATTGTTTTTTTTTATAGTAATTTTAGAAAATCCTGCGCCCTTTTCATTGAATTTCTGTTCCCCCATGATATATTTCTCCAAGGAAAGATCCTCCCACATAGCTCCCTCCCCTCAACCCCACCCCCAACACCAAATAAATCCGATGACCCATGGGAAAAAAAAACAACAAACAAACAATCAAACACGCACCCGTGATTTGTCTTCTTGCAAAAAATACAAAATTCGACATTTTTGTAGATAGGAGCCTGAAACTTCTACAAAAGGGTACTATGATACGCTGAATCTGATGGTGTGATTTTCGTTAAGATTCTATGACTTTTAGGGGTTGTTTCCCCCTATTTTTTAAAATATGGCAAATTTTCTCAGGCTCGTAACCTTTGATGGGTAAGACTAAACTTGATTAAACTTATATATTTAAAATTAGGAATAAAATGCAATTCTCTTGATGTAGCTATTGATATCAAAACCCCATTTTTTGAGTTTTGGTTGCTATTGAGCCGGGTCGCTCCTTACTACAGTTCGTTACCACGAACTGTTTGACTGTTATTTATTCTTTAATGATATTCACTTTGATACCTTTCAATTTTTTTTTTGCTTTGGTTTCATCATCACCCTCTTTTAAATAAGCGTGAATTTTTGATCTCAACCCTACAACTTCAGACATAATTGTTCCAGATAATTCATTCTTCTTCATACCAATAATTTTTTATTAATGACTGCAGGGAAGCCATAAGGATTGCCTTTTTTACAATTTGAAGTTTAGAATTTTTTTGGAGGTCAGCTTTAATGTAATCATAAGAATCCTCAGTTTGAATATCAAACAGTTCGTGGTAACGAACTATAGTAAGGAGCGACCCGGCTTAATAGTAAACGAAACTCTAAAAAACAGAATTTTGATACTAAAAGATACATCAAAAGAATCGGATTTTTATGCTGATTGCAAATGTATAAGTTTCACCAAATTTAGTCTTTGTCATCAAAAGTTACGAGCCTGAGAAAATTTTTCTTATTTTGGAAAATAGGGGAAACACCCCCTAAATGTCATAGAATCTTAACGAAAATCACACCATCGCATTCAATGTATCAGAGAACCCTACAGTAAACGGGTCACGAGACAGATCACGGGTGTGTGTTTATTTTTTTTCCCCGGGGGTCATTGTATCGACCAAGTGGTACTATAATGTCGCAAGAGGGCTCATTCTAACGGAAATTCAAGGTCTTAGTGCCTTTTTTAAGTGACCAAAAATATTGTAGGGTACCTAGGCCCCCTCCCACGCTCTTGATCCAAAAGTCAACGGATCAAAATTTTGAGATAGCAATTTTGTTTCGCATAGTCGAAAACCATAATAACTATGTCTTTGGGGATGACTTACTCCCCCACAGTTCCTGGGGAAGGGGCTGCAAGTTACAAAGTTTGACCAGTGTTTACATACAGTTATGGTTAATGCAAACTGTAATGACGTTTTCAGGGGGATTCTGTTGGTTCGGGAGTGGGGTTGAGGGGAGGGAGCCATGTGGGAGGCTCTCTTCTTGGAGGAATATATCATTGGGGAAGAGAAATTCAATGAAAAGGGCCTGGGATTTTCTAGCTTTAATGTAAAAGAAACAATGAAAAAATAAACATGAAAAAGTTTTTTTTCGATTGAAACTAAGGAGTAGTATTAAAACTTAAAACGAACAGAGATTATTACGCATATGAGGGGATCTAAAAATGCTTTAGCATAAAGAGCGAGGTATTTAGGAGGAGATAAATACCTCGTTCTTTATGCTAAAGTATTTTAGTAATTTCAACTATTTATTGTACGGCCTTTCTGATTCAGGGTTATTCCTATAGAATTGGGACAAAACTTAAAATTTAGTGTAAAGAGCGAGGTATTAAAGAGGGAACAAATCCCCTCGTATACATAATAAAAACATAACAGAATAATAGTTTGTTACGTAAGTTAATTCTCAAGTTACGTATATTTTTGCTAATAAAAACGTTCGTTAAAAATTTAAAGTTCTAGTTGCCTTTTTAATTAACCGAAAAATTGGAGGGCAAATAGGCCTCCTTCCCCACCACTTTTTTCTCAATATCGTCTGATCAAAACTAAGAGAAAGCCATTTAGCCAAAAAAAGAATTAATATGCAAATTTATGCTAAAACAGCAGACGCTGTTTTCCATCCAGTGTGTGGAGCACTCTCTCCAATGGTATGGTCATCTCCTTAGAATGTCGTCACACCTATCTGCATAACTCGTGCTGGACTTAAACCCCACTGAAGCTGACTGGAAACAATCCCACGGAAAACCAAAACACCGATGGTCAGATGGTATTTGAAAATACTGAAGCTGACAAACCTTGATGTCCACGTCGCACATGCGTTAGCTGTTTATCACATAAGTTGGAGAAAGCTGACATCCTTCTCTGTGCTGAGTCAAGCTCGCCAGGAGACCTAAGTCAAGAAACTCAAGGTCCAAGAACAGAGCCTTGCCAACCACAAGTAACTAGGGTACTTGATAATTGTTTTGATTCAATTGTTTTGAATTAATCTTTAAAATTAGAGACGGTGTATGCAGTAATCATAAACAAAGCAACTTATTTTTCATCCAATCTTCTATTATCCGAACCTTGAAGCTATTTTCATTTGTAATGAATGGGGAGTTAGCCTCTTTGTGCATCATGTCGGGGTTTAGCTATTTCAGACACAGCTTCAGCCTAGCTAGCTGTTGAACAAAGTTAGAAGGTGTATTATTTTTTCACAAAGTCAGAACTAGGCAGATTTCTACTGAGTACCAGGAAACTCTTCGTTTTTGCATCCAGTCAGTATCTAGCTCTACCTGGCTCGTTTTCGTAAGGATTTACGACTTAATCATTACAGAGTTTTCCAGGAAATAGCTATGCCATAAGCCCTTCCATACCCACCTTCTCTCTCTTACTGACTTTCAGGCTAAAAGGTAAGCATGTTCCATCTTGTCCACAACAACAGTCTTACAGAGATTATTAGTTTCTGCGTATTTTCAAGTCAAGTCCAAGCTACCGACTGACGGTGCAAATAACAATCTCATTCTTGACTCAAAATCAAATGAATAGTTGCTCCAAACATGATTGAAATAAGGGCTAAGTCTAAGGTAGAGGGTGTCGATGAGGTAGTGTTAAATCGAGTTAAGTACTAAATTAGCGCTAAAATCCATTAAGACTAAGAAGCACACTGACTTGGTGCAAAAAGTTATATTGCGGCTTGTTTACAAAACGCATTAAGGCCTGATTCGGTCCAAATATGAGATGAGTTATTTGGCATTAAAACGGTTCCTGAATTGATGAAATGGTAAGTAAAGTCTTAGGTCAATGAACAAACGGATTAAGTCCTAATTCCGTGTGAAAAAAAGCAAACTAGAGCTAGGGACTAACTAGATGTAAAAACGAACAATTTTCTGGTGCTTAATGGAAATTTTCCTAATGGACAATATACTTTCTAATTTGGTTTAACAACGAGCTAAGCTGAAGCAGTTCTGAAATAGCTAAGCCCAGACTTGGTGTATAAAGAGGCTAATTCACCACGCATTGTGAAATAAAATAGGTTCAAACTTTGGAAAATAGATGATGGGATGCAAAATTAGTCTTGAACTATTGTAGAATTTGATTCAGTTTATTTTGCTTGTACTTGAGACGGGAGGGGGCGCTGTAATTAAGTTTTTGCCAGACACCAACAGGCCTAGGAAGGGCTTGTTCTGTACCTCAGGTATTAATGCTTCAACAACATCCAGTAGATTTTCACTGAAGTACCTGAATCGTAACCTCCAAACTGAAAGATCACTCCTAAATAATAAGTTTCCCAAATTCCTTCAAAATTCACAGTAAACTCCCACCACTATGTCGTTAAATAATCTTCGAGCTGAAGATAATAGAAAGTTTTGTGTAATATATTGTTGTCTCACAAGAATTTCGGGTGTTAAAGTCCCAAAAAAAATTTTGCACGGGCCTTTGCTTACACTGCGACACGCAAATGGCCTGCTCAGTGTAGTTGGGTTAGTTTTAGATCAATTTTTTGTGACCGGTTGTTTCAAACTAAGCGCCAATCTTTCAAAACAAACAGGTGGTTTTTGTTAAATCAAATTTCGCAAGCATCTTTCGAAACAAATACGGGAAAATGCGGTCCACACTTTTTGTCGCTTACTTTGTCTTTGTTTTCAATCTTCATCATATTATCTCTGACAAAAATTATTTGTGACAAAAATAAAAGTGTATCAAGAAAGTAATACAAATTGAAGCACAAGCTTCAGTTCTACACATGTTGAAATAGTGCTAAAACAGTTCTTTCGTGCTAAAATCAGGCAAATTTTTTCACATTTTTGTTTACATTGTTAATTTTAACTTGACGTTGTCAAGTAGGCACGGAGCTGCAATGATTTTTTGAAGCAAATTCACTACTCAGAGTTTCACTACACGGAATTTTTCTGATAAAAAAAGAAAGAGAACTGAAAAAAATTCCTTACGCGAAAACCCCCCAAGCCTCCCCGTGCGCGTAAGTCGGTACGCGCCATTTTAGTTACGCGCCATTGTAGTTGCGTCCCTGTGTCCCACCAGTGAATATATATATATATCAGTACAATCTATATATATATATAAATAATTTGTCTGTGTGTGTGTGTGTGTGTCGAGTGACGTCATGTTTGTGTGTCGACTGACGTTATTTTAAGGATTGAGCTGTATGCGTCATGAAGTTGTTTGTCGACTGACGTCATGTTTGTCAATTGAAAAAATTACATACCGGGACACCGGGACACAAATGACGACCAGGACACCGGGACACAGGGAATATAGACCGGGAAACTCAAAGAGAAATTACAAACTGGGACACCGGGACAAAAATGACGACCGGGACACAGGGAATATAAATGACGACCGGGACACAGGGACACATCATTAGAATAATGAGGCATAGATCTGAGTACGGATTGTTTTTCCCATAGACAATTATATGTTGCATGTTCAAGAGTCAGTAAACCTGACAATCTATTTATATGCATAGACAATGGGACAGCGAAGATTGTTGTATATTCCCATGTTATACGTAGTTAAAAACATATATATATATATATATATATATATCTATCTCTATTCACAGGTGGGACACAGGAACACAACTTCAATGGCGTTTAACTAATATGGCGCGTAACGACTTACACGCGCGGGGGGGCTTGGGGGGAGCGCGAAGCGCCCCACCAAATAGATGTTGGGGTGGCGCGAAGCGCCACCCCAACAGCTAGTATATAATATCAATATCATTAAAGAATAAATAACAGTCAAACAGTTCGTGGTAACGAACTGTAGTAAGGAGCGATCTGGCTCAATAGCTACCAAAACTCTAAAAAATGGGGTTTTAATATCAATAGCTATATCAAAAGAATTGCATTTTAATGCTTATTTTAAATATATAAGTTAAATCAAGTTTAGTCTTATCCATCAAAAGTTACGAGCCTGAGAAAATTTGCCTTATTTTAAAAAATAGGGGGGAA
Organism: Artemia franciscana; assembly: GCF_032884065.1. Taxonomy (NCBI): domain Eukaryota; kingdom Metazoa; phylum Arthropoda; class Branchiopoda; order Anostraca; family Artemiidae; genus Artemia; species Artemia franciscana. Next base: position 79,939 of record NW_027062837.1, on the reverse strand, counting down.
AACAACCCCTAAAAGTCATAGAATCTTAACATAAATCACACCATCAGATTCAGCATGCATCTGATTGCAAAATCAGAATTGCAGTGGGGACAAACCATTTTACATACGGAGTAATTTCTGTTCGATTTTAGTTTTAATGTTGCTCCTTACTTTCAGTTAAAAAAACTAGTTTTTTTATTTAATTTTACATACGGAGTAAGTTCTGTTCGTTTTTAGTTTTAATGTCGCTCCTTACTTTCAGTTAAAAAAAATAGTTTTTTTTTATTTAATTTCTGAACGTTTTTGAATTAATGCATGTTTGATTTTTGGCTCTCCGCACATAAATTATTAAAATAAATTTACATATTAATTCTTTTTTTGGCTAAATGGCTTTCTCTTAGTTTTGATCAGACGATATTGAGAAACAAGGGGTTAACAGTTACTCCATATTGCTTCTCACTGGGAACAGTTAACTGACCTAGGAAGTTCCCGTGCTCGAGGTTACGTCTGATTTTCAAAATTAATATTAAAGGAACAAAAAAAGACGAATCCCCAGTGCTTCAGCCCAGCTTAGAGAGCATTTGGCACAAAGACCTGTTTTTATCTGTTACCAGTATATTGTATCAGACTAACAACGCTTCTTAACTACTATGGTTCTTGCATAAGTCCTTCAGTGTGATGCTACAGCCAAGTTCCAACTCTGGGTCCTGTACTACCAGGCTGAAATCATCCCCACTGTGCTACCATGGGGATAGGCCAGAAGTGATCTTGTACAATGAATGTCATTGTATAGTGTGAGTCAAAGTGATCGGAGGACAACTAGCCACCAACACGCCTTTTTCCCAAAGCGCATCTGATAAAAAAAGCCATTGTGTTAAAAATAGTTCAAAGATCAGACAAAACCCTGAGGTCCACACAACCCCCCAGAGAATAGGGGCGAGCATTGTAAGTTATGCCTGGGGTATATATAGTTCTTATGGAAGGGGTGCTCGTATAAACTTCAAAAGTTCTAGCCTACTTTCTAAAAGTCAAAAGAGATTGGAGGCCAATTAGAGTCCCCCCCCCCCACCTTTTCCCCGAAAATCATCTGATAAAAAATTTAAGATAGCCATTTATTAAAATTAGTTCAAAAATCAGATGAAAAAACTTTCGGGAATAACCCAACAGTGCCTGGGAAAAAGCGTTGTAAGTTATACCCTGGGGACAGATAGTTCTTATAGAAGGGGTGCTCGTATAAAATTCAGAAGGGGCTCATTGGATAGGAAATTGAGAGTTTTAGTTTCAAATTTTAAGAGTCAAAAGAGATCGGAAAACCCCCATGCCCTTTTTTTCCACAAACACATCTGATAAAAACTTCGAGATAGACATTTTGTAAAAAATAGTTCAAAGATCAGATAACAAACACCATGAGATTGGCACACACACCCCCCCCCCCCCAGATACAGAGGCAGGCGTTATAGGTTATGCCACAGGGAATATAGATATGGTTCTTATGGAAGGGGTGCTCGTATAAATTACATAGGGGGCCTACATGATAGGAAATTTAAAGTTCTAGTTCACTTTTTAACAGTCAAAACAGGTCAGAGGGCAGCTAGCCACCCTTCCCCTCACCCTTTTCCCCCATACCCGTCTGATGAAAATTTTGAGATAGCCATTTTGTGAAAATTAGTTTAAACATCAGATAATAAAAACTCCGGGACTGAAGCAACCCCAGGTGATAGGTATTTTAAGTTAGGCCCTGGAGGCATATAAGGTTCTTATGAAAGGGGTGGTCGAATAAATTTCAGAAAGAGCTCATGTGATTGGAAATTGAAAGTTCTATTTCCTTATTTTGAAGAGAACTAGAATCAGAGTCAAAAATGAACAGAGGGCAACTAGACCCCCCTCCCCTTACACCCTGTTTCCCCATGTGCATCCGATCAGAATGTTTGAGACAGTCATTTTGTTAAAAAAAAGTTCTAACATCAGACAAGACAAACTTTGGGTTCAATACAGCCGCCCCCCCTAGAACCTAGAGGAGAGTGTTACAAGTTATGCTGTATCCCGGAGGCATATAAGGTTTCTATGGAAGGTGTGGTCGTACATACTTCGCGGAGGACTCAAATGATTAGAAATCGATCGTCTAAACTTCGAAGGGGGCTTATTCGATTCGTAACAGACAGCCGGACAGACACTATATTTTTGAATATATAGTAGCTGTTGGTGTGGCGCTTTGCACCCCTCCCCAAGCCCCCCTTCACGCGTACGTCGTTACGTATCATATTGGTTGCGCACTATTGTAGTTGTGTCCCTGCGTCCCACCTATGAATATATATATATATATATATATATATATATATATATATATATATATATATATATATATATATATATATATATATATATATATATATATATATGAATATATATATATATATATATATATATATATATATATATATATGAATATATATATATATATATATATATATATATATATATATATACATAAATATATATATATATATATATATATATATATATATATATATATATATATATATATATATATATATATATATATATATATATATATATATATATATATATATTCATGTTTTTAACTACTTAAAACTTGCAAATATACAACATTCTTCGCTATCCTATTGTCTGTGCATATACAAAGCCTTATATACTTATAGTAACGTCATCTTCAAACGCTGCTATTACAAAAAAACAAACATGCATACATATGACTTATTTTCATATAGATAGATAGATAGATAGATATACATATACAATATAAAATAACTATGTAAAACTTGCGAATATACAACATTCTTCGCTGTCCCATTGTCTGTGCATATAAATTGATTGTCAGGTTTACCGACCCTCGAACATGCAACATACAATTGTCCTTGGGAAAAACAATCTGCATTAAGATCTATACCGCATTTTTCTAATGATTGCCCTTGAGCTTTGTTGATGGTGATTGCAAATGCTAATCGAATTGGGAATTACAATCTTTTAAATTGAAAAGGCAGATCCGTTGGAATCATGGGAATGTGAGGAATAAGAACAGCCTCACCCTCAAATGGCCTTGTCAAGATTGTTGCCTCTATTACGTTTTCCATTGTTTTTTTACGGCAAGTTGCGTGTCATTGCAAAGCTTTGGTAGGTTAATATTTCGTAACAGTATTATTGATACGCCTATTTTTAGTTGTAGCACGTCTGCTGGAAACCCTGGGACATCTAGAGAATTTAAAAATTCAGAGGGATAATTAACAGCTTCATTTGAGCTCCAGAACTTAACAGCTCCCGAACTGTGTCGACTGACTTGTAAATGACTGCCTGGTCTTGAATCTTGGTCAAAATATTATTGTTGATTTCGTGGACGTCTTTATCCTTGGCTGCCAGAATCGGTCGCTCACTCATCCATTTATCATTTTTATAATTGGTTAGAATATTCGGAAATACCTTTTCAACCAATTCATTTTTGGACGTCACTAAATTACAGAATTCAGCAAGTGTTGTATATGTCCTGAAATTGAGTCTACTGGGAGCTTTCCGTTTCCAATTGCCAGCAATTGATCTGAAAATATTTAACCAGAGTAACCGTTTTGCAATCGGACACGCATATTTATAGTTCATTTAAATTTGTGGTGTAAAATCAGAAGTCATTTCTGACGTCTCTAACCTTTTTCGATGGTTAAATCCTCGGTTATTTTCGATTTATATGTCTCCCATAACTCTGTAGGAGCTGAAGGAGAGCAAGTTGTTTGTATGATTCCAAACAATCCACAAATTTGATTTGGAGTTTACGTTTCGCACGCGTCATTGATGCAGTTTTCCCAGTGTTGGTCATTCTCCAATAAATTCAGAGATTGGCATGCACTACGGTAAGTGTCATGTATAGTACTGTTTACAGTTCTCAAATACTCAAAGGACGTCAGACCGAGTACATTCACAAAGAGCACGCGGAGAAAGAAATATTCATGTTGATTGGGGTGAATGGTGTAGAGTCTTCTTATCGTGGTATCTTTGAAGATGATAAGTTTGCCGTTGACTGACTTAACCTGTTTTTGACGTTCAAATGATTTATTTTTAGCATTCCACTTGTAATACGAAGGCACTTCAGTATACAGCAGTTTTTTTGCAAAAGAATCATTTTGACATAACGAAAAGAAAGCAGTTAAAGTTGTATCCAGTGGAGTCAGGGCTCTTTGATGCAAGTTGGATTCCAAAAAATAAACACGTTGACCATTCTGTAAATGTACCGCTAGGTGAACAACAGCTGGACTTCGTTCATGTATCACTGATTTCGGACTGCAAGCCAGAAACTGCCAGGTCACTGCCTTTGTTGACGTATTTACATATGTATTTGATTGCCTTTACGGAGTTAAAGTATTCAACGTTTATGTGTGCATTAAATGTTTTTGATAATAAAGGTGAATATGGAACAACCCACTGGTTATCTATATCGATGGTGGTACCGTTACGCTTCTTTATTATTGCTGTTTTACCTCCATCTTCATTAGATCTTCTTCTATATTGTGGGTAACCATCATTGCCATTAATTGTGTTGGGTATTGCATTGTACACCTTCCTTTGGCCATGCATGGTGATTTTTCATTCAGTGCACCGCAAGGTCCATGTATCATATCTTTTACCACAATACCATATAAGCCCTTATCGACATTTTCATCAGGTATTTCTGTGGAAATCAAATCGTCAATTTCATTCAAAGTAATTTTGTCATGTAGCCAGATTAGTATATGTGCGTGTGGCAATCCTCGTTTTTGCCATTCCACTGAGTACATCCAGCATCGCACTGATCCAAACACACTAAGTTTTACTATGTAGTTTATCAGTGATTTCAACTTTTGCCGGAAGACTTGGGCCGTAATGTCATGTCTCTGAAAAGCCGATTGTCCTTGAAGTAAAAGCTGCTGTATCTCGTCCCAAGGTTGATTACATTTAAATTTAATAAATAAATTTTGACGATCATAGAGACTAACATACGCAATAGTATCTTGAGCATATTCAGGCATATGACGGGGACTGCCAGCGTATGACGAAGGTAAAATCGTTAATCTTCCAGCGCTAGTGGTATTACCCGTCATTTACAAATGCATCTCGCAAATGACTGTTTTGTTCAGAGTGGAGCTTGGTCTGATTCAGACGGATAAATAGCAAACGTTCTGATTCAATCTTTGAATACATATCAACGATGTATTGGTGAAACAATTGATGGCATTTTAAAATATATTTATCTTAATTGTGACGAATCATTAGTCTATAGGAATAATAATTTTTATTCTTTTGTTTGTAAGTGGATGGATCTATAATTTATTATTAAAGTGATAGGGCATCGTAGCATCGATGAGTTTGAGCAATTCTTACCAACTGAGCGTTTATCTTATGAAGAATACTATCTCGAGGTAAAAACTGATCACCGACCATAACGATTGCCACTTCGTCGATAGCTAGAGAATTGTATCTACGCACATGATCGCCAGTAGGCATTTTGTCAGCGGAAATAACAATTTTATGATTCTTGCCTGAGAATGGTAGAAGGGACCTTGCTCTAAGATAAATTTTCCCTTTTTCTTTGAAAGTAGGCATAAATTGATCTTGATTTTCGATTTCAGGACCAAACGACGTCATTTGGAAACATGAATTATATTTTCTGATGTTTAATAAAAAACGCTCAGATTCTGACATAGTTCCAGTAAGCAAAGTCTTCAGTGGCTCTAGTGGTGTAGCCAGTTGAGGAAGTTTAACTTTTCCTGAGGCACAACACATTCCCGTTGTTTCACTATTAAATTTCAAGGCCTTGCAATAGGGACAAATTTTTGACATAGTCCCCATTTGAACACATCTACTCAAGGTATAATCATCGACTGGTCTGTACCTGAATGCCAGGTAATATTTTAACGTCGCTCTTGTGATTCCTCGGCACGCTTTCTTTTGGCATTATCTCTTTGAGCAGCAAGCCCATTTTCACGTTGCTCTGGTAGTTCCTCGAAACGCCTTCTTTTTTTACTTTCTCTTTCTCCTCTTTTTACCCTCAAGCTTGTTTTCAAGTTGTTCTTGTGATTCTTCGGCAAGCTTTCTTTTGGCATTATCTTTTTGAGCAGCAAGCCCATTTTCACATTGTCTCTGGTTGTTCCTCGAAACGCCTTCTTTTTTTACTTCCTCTTTCAGCTTTAAGTCTTGTTTCGCGTTGCTCTGGTAGATCCTCGCCAAGCCTTCTTTTTTTACTGTCTCTGTCAACTGCAAGTCTGGTTTCACGTTGCTCTCGTGGTTTCTCGACTCGCCGTTGTTGACGTAAATTACACATTACTAATCTGGCCCTTTCTTTTTGAACCGCAAGCCTGGCTTTGCTTTGCTCCAGTGATTCGTCCTGGTGTTCAATTTTTGGTAACATTATATCTTTTGACAACCTCAACTTTTGGGTTTCTGTTTTAAAGTTTTCGAATTACTTTAATCTTTTGTCAAAATATATTGAAATATTTGTACAATTACCAGTTTCTTACATTTTAAACAATTTAATAAAATTGTAAGAGCCTCAATTTTTTTGAATACTTATTATTCAAATAAAAGTATTATTGAATACTTGATTAAGATAGAGTGGTAAAGAAAATAAAAAAGAACTGAAACCTCTTTTTTGTTTTTTAAATTATTGTCATTGTGCTTAGTTTTGTCTTTTTTTTCCTTTTTATTATTTCCTTTTTTGGTTTCTTCTTTTTTTTATTTTTCTTTTTTAGTTTTTTTTTTTCATTTTTTATTTTGTTTCTTTTTTAGTTTTTTCTTTTTTAATTTTTTTATATTTTTTATTTTTCTTTCTTTTTCTTTAGTTTTTGTCTTTTTTATTCTTTTTTTTATTTATTATTATTATTTTTTTTTCGTTTTTAATTTTGTTTTTTTATATTTTTTTCCTTTTTTTCTTTTTTTAGTTTTTTGATATTTTAGTCTTTTTTAGTTTTTCTTTTTTCTTTTTTTTCTTTTTTATATTTTTGATGTTTTTTCAGTCTGTTATTTTAGTTTTATTTTTTATTTTTTTTTTAGTTTCTTCTTTTTTAATTTGTGTTTTTTTTTAGTTTTTCCTCTTTTTTTTAATTTCTTAGTTTTTTATAGTTTTTATCTTTTTTTTAGTTTTTTACCTTTTAAAGTTTTCTAATTATTTCCTCTTTTAGTTTCCTTTTTATTCTTGATTTTTTAGTTTTTTCTCCTTTCTGGGTTTTCTTTTTTCAGTTTTTTCTTTTTTGGTTTTTCTTTTTTTCTTTTTCAGCCTTTTCTGTTTTTCTGTTTTTTCTTTTTTTTTAGTTTTTTTCTAGTTTTTTACTTTTTTTATTTATTTTTTTTAATTTCTTTGTTTTTTTCTTTTTTAGATTTCTCTGTTTTTTAGTTTTTTCTTTTCTTTAGTTTTTTTCTTTTTAAGTTTTTTCTTTATTTAGTTTTTTTTCCTTTTTTTTCTTTTTTAGTTTTTTCTTTTCTTTTGGTTTTTTAGCTTTTTTTATTTTTATATATATATATTCTCTCTTTTTTTTTTAAACTTTTTTAATTTTTTAGTTTTTTTAGTTTGTTTCCTTTTTTTTTAGTTTTTTACCTTTTTTTCTTTTTTTAGTTTTCTTTTCCTTCTTTATTTTTCACAAGTCATACACAAACCCTCAAACAAAATACATACAACTTATTTTGGTATATATATATATATATATATATATATATATATATATATATATATATATATATATATATATATATATATATATATATATATATATATATATATATATATATATATATATATATATATATATATATATATATATATATATATATATAGTGTAACGGACATACTTACAACTTAATTTATATATATAGAGATAGATATATAGATAGATATATTATAGTATTATTTTTAGTCTTATATTATCCTTGTTACAGAACAACAAAATATTAGTTACCTTGCGATGGCGTTCTGGATCATTCCTCACCTTCAAACTAAAGGCTCACAGGTTCGATTCAACGTCTCGTAAGGTTCTAAGAATATGTTCAGGAAATCATTTAAAATCCGAGTTAGATTAAGTTAAAGATGTTCTTTTCTGCTTGGGAAAATTTAAAAAAAAACATAATCTCTGTTTCTTTCAAAATTGAACAAAATGTTGAACATTTTATCAAATCGGGAAAGGATAAAACAGACCCTATGCTAGATAGTGGTGTCTACAGAGTCCCGTGTTTATGTGGAAAATTTTACATTGGCAGGACCCAACAACAACTAGGGGAACGATTGTCATGAACATAAAATTTCAATGGATAAATCACTGAGATTTGAAAATAAAAACTTCAACTTTGATTCAGTTCTGGCCCAGCATATATACGAAAATCCTGACCATTTAGTTCTTTTTGAAGAGGCAACTTTAATATCTACCGTAAATGGCCTACCGAAATCTTTTAAAGAGACAATTGAGATAAAAAAAACATATAGATAGAAATTTCGCTATAAATAGAGACACGGGAGATATTTCCTTAAGCTCAATTTATAACAATTTAATATTAAAAGACTCTATGAATATTTTCAGCCAGTCTAATTTAAGACAACATGTCCGCATATCTAATGAAAACCGAAATTGTAGACAGGAAAAATCTGTTGCAAGGCAAAGGATACTTATTCAATCTAATTTGTAACTTCTCTTTCAATGATTTCAAGTTGGATTTTTGTTGTTTAATTCAGTGTCTTTTTTCCTCTCGTACAGTTCACTTAAGAAGGTTAGATTTTGTTGTTGTTTTCTTCTTTGTATCTTTTTTTCCTCTTTCTTATTTTTTTTAGCACTGAGGACGACTTGGCAGAGGTCCTTGTCGAAATATTTGCTTGTTTTTCTTATTTTGCTACTGGCTGATAAAATCCTCGTTTTTACCTATTTGATTTTTCTATTTTGATTTATTATTTCCTTTCTTTGTTTTCGTAAGTCATGCATAGTCAGAACGTATTTAAGAAACGAACTCGATCCCCCAATCTCTGATGTAATAAGTAGCCTCCCCAAAAATATAATGATCATCCTTTTGCAATTCTAAGGGTTCTGAACCAGTAAGCACACGTCCATTGCGCATTCTGTTCACATTTCAACTGTTTAATTTCATTATTTTGTCTTTTATTCTTCGATTCTAGAGAGATGAAAGTACCTTGTCATAAAATTGATCTTAATACAATCATGCTTAGCTCAAAATTTTATCAAATTATCCCTGTGTCAATTTTGACTAATTATAAATCAGAAAGGCTGTCCAGAAGAGCCTGAGAACTTAAATGAGAAGATAAAGTTATAAAAAACCTTAAACAATGTTATTCCAGGACTTATTAGTGGTACGAGAGATAATTGATCGTAATAACTATTACGTTTTTATTCGTAATAAAAAACTATCCCTAGGTCAATTTTAAATTCACAAAATCAGAAGGACTTACTGGAAGATTCTGAGAACTTGTAATGAGAACTAAGTGGTATGGACCATTATATTCAAATGTTTTGTTAAAAATGGCTTTATTTTTTTCTTGTTTTGCAAAGCTGTAAACCAAAAATATCCTAGACAGTGAAAAGTGAACAGAGTTGTGTTCGATGTATCCTTATGTGTTCTAAACATGAAATTCGTTCCTTTGTGTATATTTAACAAGGAAACAGGCCTAAGAGAGTTAAAAGAGGAGACTTGGAGTTTTTTTTCCATTTGAGAGAAGTGCCAAACTTTAGCAGAAGTAAATATAGTATTTTGCTGCAAAATTATTAATTAGCCTCAAAAAAATGATAAATGACAAAAAAATTATAATCAAGTTATTATAACAGTATGATAATTACATACATTTTAATGATTTGCCACAAGTGTTGGTTGATTTAAATCCAAACATTAGATCCTTAAGAGACGTGAAAAAAATTTAATATTATTCTGAGAAATAAGATATACATATATAAAGAAAATAAAACTAACACTATTCGCCATTCGCCTGCCAAGAAAGGCAATTAGCTTGGAAGGGCAAGTGAGGCTATCACCCTCAGCTAATTAATACCACGTTCATATCACACTACTCAATGCAAAAGAATCTCAACTGATGATGGAAGAAAAGAAAAAAGAGAAAGGAAAAAACAAGAAGAAGAAAGAAAACAAAACAAAAATTAGCAGAAAAAAGTTAACAGCAAAATAAATCAGGGAAATGTCTTGAATAGAATAAAAACCTGATACAGGGCTCACATTAAACTCACTCACGAGATAAAAGAAACTTCTTTACCCGTGAATTGAAAGCAGGAAGACAGACTTTTTGTTCAAAGGAACAAAAAAGAAAAAACTGTCTTTTTTTTTTCTTTTATAGTTTTTTTTCTTTTTTAGTTTTTTCATTTTTTATTTTGTTTCTTTTCTAGTTTTTTCTTTTTAATTTTTTTAGATTTTTTTATTTTTCTTTCTTTTTCTTTAGTTTTTGTCTTTTTCATTTTTTATTCTTTTTTTTTTATTTTTGTTTTTTCGTTTTTTTCGTCCTTAATTTTTTTCCTTAATAGTTTTTTTCTTTTTTTTTGATTTTTTAGTCTTATTTAGTTTTTCTTTTTTCTTTTTTGTTTTTGTTTTTTTAGATTTTTGATGTTTTTTCAGTTTTTCTGTTATTTTTGCTTTTATTTTTTATTTTTTTAGTTTCTTCTTTTTTTAATTTGTATTCGTTTAGTTTTTTTCCTCTTTTTTTATTTTTTTTTTAGTTTTTTAGTTTTTATCCTTTTTTTTAGTGTTTACGTTTTAAAGTTTTTAATTTTTTCCTCTTTTTTAGTTTTCTTTTTCTTCTTTATTTTTTAGTTTTTTCTCCTTTTTGGGTTTTCTTTTTTCAGTTTTTATCTTTTTTGGTTTTTCTTTTTTTTTCAGCCTTTTCTGTTTTTTTGTTTTTTGTTTTTTCTTTAGTTTTTTTTTTAGTTTTTTACCTTTTTTTTATTTATTTTTTTGTTTTAATTTTTTTGTTTTTTCTTTTTTAGTTTTTTCTTTTTTTAGTTTTTTTTTAAGTTTTTTATTTATTTAGTTTTTCTTTTTTAAATTTTTTTTCTTTTTTAGTTTTTTTCTTTTCTTTTAGTTTTTTAGCTTTTTTTATTTTTATATATATATTTTCTCTTTTTGTTAGATTTTCTTTTTTTAAACTTTTTAATTTTTTAGTTTTTTTTTTCTTTTTCTTTTTTTAGTTTTTTACCTTTTTTTCTTTTTTTAGTTTTCTTTTTCTTCTTTATTTTTCACAACTCATATGCAAACCCTCAAACAAAAATACATACAACTTATTTTGATATATATAGATAGTGAAACGGACATACTTAAAACTCAATTTTATATATATATATATATATATATTATATACTAGCTGTTGGGGTGGCGCTTCGCGCCACCCCAACACCTAGTTGGTGGGGCGCTTCGCGCCCCCCCAAGCCCCCCCGCGCGCGTAAGTCGTTACGCGCCATATTAGTTACGCGCCATTGTAGTTGTGTCCCTGTGTCCCACCTGTGAATATAGATAGATTTATATATGTGTTTCAAACTATGTAAAAATTGCGAATATACAACATTTTTGGCTTTCCCACTACTGGAAGCTTTCCGTTTCCAATTGCCAGCAATTGATCTGAAAATGTTTGACCAGAATCATCGTTTTGCAATCGGACACGCATATTTGTAGTTAATTTTAATATTTTTACGTGTGCCCATAAATTAGAATTTTTCAGGCAAGCATTCATTTCGTCTGCAGGAGTTAAACTACGTAAAAATTGCGAATATACAACATTCTTGGCTTTCCCATTGTCTGTGCATATACAAAGCCGTATGCACTAATAATGACGTCATATGCAAACGCTCTTTTTACAAACAAACAAACATGCATACACACAACTCGTTTTTATATAGATAGATAGATAGATGGATACAATACAAATTAACTGCGTAAAACTTGCGAATATACATTATTCTTCGCTGTCCAATTGTCGCTGCATATAAATAGATTGTCAGGTTTACCGACCCTCGAACATGCAACATACAATTGTCCATGGGAAAAACAATCAGTATTAAGATCTATACCACATTTTTCTAATGATTGACCTTGAGCTTTGTTAATGGTGATTGCAAATGCTAATCGAATTGGGAATTGCAATCTTTTAAATTGAAAAGGCAGATCCGTTGGAATCATGGGAATGCGAGGAATAAGAACAGCCTTACCCTCAAAATGCCCTGTCAAGATTGTCGCCTTTATTAGGCTTTCCATTGTTTTTTTTACGGCAAGTCGCGTGCCATTGCAAAGCTTTGGTGGGTCGCCTATTTTTAGTTGTAGCACGTGTGGTGGAAACCCTGAAAGATATATGGAATTTAAAAATTCAGATGGACAATTAACCGCTTCATTTGGTTCCAAAACTGTGTCGACTGACTTGCAAAGGACTGCCTGGTCTCGAATCTTGGTCAAAACAATATTGTTGATTTCGTGGACGTCTATATTTTTGGGTGCGAAATGTTATTTTGTAAATACGACAATAGATCACTCGTACTGTAACTTTGTTCACGATCAAATTCTACACATGTCGAAACAGCAGCGATACGGTTAGGTGAAGGCATTCCCAAATCCTGAAGAGGTTTGTTTGCCATACGTACGCACAAATCTTCTATAATAACTAAAGTGTCGTTATAAATTTCTGATGTAAAATCAAAAGTCATTTCTGACGTCTCTAACTGTTTTCGATGGAGTATATCTTCAGATATTTTTGACTTATATTTTTCCCATAACTCTGTAGGAGCTGATGGAGAGCAAGTGTACGAATTTGACTTGGGGTTGACGTTTCGCACGCGTCATTGATGCAGTTATCCCAGTGTTGGTCATTCTCCAATAAATTCAGAGCTTGGCATGCACTACGGTAAGTGTCATGTATAGTACCGTTTACAGTTCTCAAATACTCAAAGGATGTCGGACCGGGTACATTCACCAAAAGCAGGCGTAGAAAGAAGCATTCATGTTGATTGGGGTGAACGGTGTAGAGTCTTCCTATCGTGGTATCTTTGAAGATGGTAGGTTGGCTGTAAACCCACTGGTTATCTACTTCGATGGTGGTACCGTTGCCATTGTAGGTTTTTCAGTCATTTTACAATTAGAAATTTCTCTTTCAACGGTCTTCTTACAATTAAAAATTTGTCTTTGAACGATATTCTTAAATACCTTTGTCCTGGTCGTCATTTATATTCCCTGTGTCCCGGTCGTCATTTGTGTCCCGGTATCCCAGTCTGTAATTTCTCTTTTTTCTTTTTTCAGTTTTCTTTTTCTTCTTTATTTTTCAGCTTCACTATGAAATACATATCGCCGAACCTTTGTTTTTTTAACTAAAATCTGGTAGTCATTGATGACCTTTTCCAAGTCAAAATCCCAAACCCAATCATCATCGCTATCATTTTCAGTTTTAATATGTTTTGACTCTCGCTGTCCAGGTGGATCTTCATCTAACTGCGCGGTTTTGCGTTCTTTAGCCTCAAGCCTGTTTCCTTGCTGTTCTTTTGATTCCTCGGCACGCTTTCTTTTCTGACTTTCTCTATCAGCAGCAAGTTTTTTGGCATAGACTCTTTGAGCATCTTCATCAGTCATTGTAAACTTAAACATTAATAGAATTCTACGCGAACATATGTCTTATATAACTTGAATGACGTCACCTTCAAAGCAAAAATGATGCCAACTAATTTCATGACGTCAGCCGAAACATGACGTCACCTGATCCACAGATCCACACACAGACAACTTATTTTTATATATATAGATATATATATATATATAGATAGATAAATTATAGTATTATTTGTAGTCTTATGTTATCCTTTTACACAACAACAAAAATATTAAATACCTTGCGATGGTGTATTGGACCATTCCTCGCCTTCAAAGTAAAGGTTCGCAGGTTCGATTCAACGTGTCGCAAGGATGGTTTTTTCTTCTATATATTCCTATATAAGTTTTTTATTTATTTAGTTTTTCTTTTTAATTTTTTTTTCTTTTTTAGTTTTTTTCTTTTCTTTTAGTTTCTTAGCTTTTTTATTTTTATATATATATTTTCTCTCTTTCTTAGATTTTATTTTTTAAACCTTTTAATTTTTTAGTTTTTTTTTTCTTTTTCTTTTTTTAGTTTTTTACCTTTTTTTCTTTTTTTAGTTTTCTTTTTCTTCTTTATTTTTCACAACTCATATGCAAACCCTCAAACAAAAATACATACAACTTATTTTGATATATATAGATAGTGAAACGGACATACTTAAAACTCAATTTTATATATATATATATATATATATATATATATATATATATATATATATATATATATATATATATATATATATATTATATATATCTATATATATAAAAATAAGTTGTCTGTCTGTCTGTGGATCAGGTGACGTCATGTTTCTGTGTCGGCTGACGTCATGAAATTAGTTGTCAGGTGACGTCATGTTTCTGTGTCGGCTGACGTCATGAAATTAGTTGTCGTCATTTTTGCTTTGACGGTGACGTCATTCAAGATATTTAAGACATACGTTCACGTAGAAATCTATTAATGTTTAAGTTTACAATGACTGATGAACTTACCATGGCAAAAAAGAAGAAAAAGAAAACTGAGAAAAGAAAAAAGGTAAAAAACTACAAAAAAACTAAAAAGAAAAAACACTCAAAGAGAAATTACAGACCGGGACACAAATGACGACCGAGACAGAGGGAATATAAGTGACGACCGGGAACCTCAAAGAGAAATTACAGACTGGGACACCCGGACACAAATCACGACCGAGACACAGGGAATATAAATGACGACCGGGACACAGGGACACAACTACAACGGGGAAGCCGGGGGCACAGGCGGGATATATAAATGACGACCGGGACACAGGGATTGTTCGAATAGAAATTACAGACCGGGACACCGGGACACAAATGACGACCGGAACACCAGGACACAGGGAATATAAATGACGACTGGGACACTCAAAGAGAAATTACAAACTGGGACACCGGGACACAAATGACGACCGGGACACAGGGAATATAAATGACGACCGAGACACAGGGACACATCATTAGAATAATGAGGTATAGATCTGAATACGGATTGTTTTTCCCATGGACAATTATATGTTGCATGTTCAAGAGTCAGTAAACCTGACAATCTATTTATATGCACAGACAATGGGACAGCGAAGAATGTTGTATATTCGCATGTTTTACGAAGTTAAAAACATATATTTATATCTATCTCTATTCACAGGTGGGACACAGGGACACAACTACAATGGCGCGTAACTAATATGGCGCGTAACGACTTATTGGACCATTCCTCGCCTTCAAAGTAAAGGCTCGCAGGTTCGATTCAATGTGTCGCAAGGATGGTTTTTTCTTCTATTAAACGAGGGCCTCTTCTTTTTTTGGCCTCTATACAGCCTTAATTCTTCTTCAATGTTATCGTGTACATCGTGATTGGGTTGTCTCATCTGATTTTCACTCTCATCTGCAGAGTTATGATCATTTGTACCTGGGGTTGTTTCATCAGTTGCTCTTGCAATTGTTTGAATGGTTTTGGTCGTAATAGGTTTCATTTTAGAATATCTAAAAACTATATATATAAAAATAAGTTGTCCGTGGGTTATGTCTGTCGAGTGACGTCATGTCGTCAAGTCGTCATGAAGTTGGTTGTCGTCATGTTTGTTATAACGATGACTTCATTAAAGGTATTTAAGAAAATCGTTCAAAGACAAATTTTTAATTGTAAGAAGATCATGGACGGAAAAATGTTTAATTGTAAAATGACGGAAGAACCTACAATGGCAAAAGCTGAGAAAACTGCTCAAAGAGTCTATGCCGAAAAACTTGCGGCTGATAGAGAAATTAAGAAAAGAAAGAGGACGCCTGTGTCCCCTGGCGTCCCCGTTGTAGATGTGTCCCTGTGTCCCGGTCGTCATTTATATTTCATGTGTCCCGGTCGTCATTTGTGTCCCGGTTTCCCGGGAAACATTCGTTCACGGAAAAATATTTAACTGTAAAATGACTGAAGAACCTACAATGTCAACAGCCGAGGAAGCTGCTCGAAGAGTCTATGCCAAAAAACTTGCTGCTGATAGAGAAAGTAAGAAAAGAAAGCGTTCCGAGGGATCACTTGCGGCTGTGCGGCTGATAGAGAAAGTAAGAACAGAAAGCGTGCCGAGGAATCACAAGAGCAACGTGAAAACAGGCTTGCGGTTTCAAGAGATAATGCTGGATTATCTGCCAGAAGAGATCAGTTCTGGCCCAGCATATATACGAAAATCCTGACCATTTAGTTCTTTTTGAAGAGTTAACTTTAATATCTACCGTAAATGGCCTACCGAAATCTTTTAAAGAGGCAATTGAGATAAAAAAAGCATATAGATAGAAATTTCGCTATAAATAGAGACACGGGAGATATTTCCTTAAGCTCAATTTATAACAATTTAATATTAAAAGACTCTATGAATATTTTCAGCCAGTCTAATTTAAGACAACCTGTCCGCATATCTAATGAAAACCGAAATTGTAGACAGGAAAAATCTGTTGCAAGGCAAAGGATACTTATTCAATCTAATTGGTAACTTCTCTTTCAATGATTTCAAGTTGGATTTTTGTTGTTTAATTCAGTGTCTTTTTTCCTCTCGTACAGTTCACTTAAGAAGGTTAGATTTTGCTGTTGTTTTCTTCTTTGTATCTTTTTTTTTCCTCTTTCTTATTTTTTTTTAGCACTGAGGACAACTTGGCAGAGGTCCTTGTCGAAATATTTGCTTGTTTTTCATATTTTGCTACTGGCTGATAAAATCCTCGTTTTTACCTATTTGATTTTTCTATTTTGATTTATTATTTCTTTTCTTTGTTTTCGTAAGTCATGCATAGTCAGAACGTATTTAAGAAATGAACTCGATCCCCCAATCTCTGATGTAATAAGTAGCCTCCCCAAAAATAAAATGATCATCCTTTTGCAATTCTAAGGGTTCTGAACCAGTAAGCACACGTCCATTGCGCATTCTGTTCATATTTCAACTGTCTACTTTCATTATTTTTCCTTTTATTCTTTGATTCTAGAGAGATGAGAGTACCGTGTCATAAAATTGATCTTAATACAATCATGCTTAGCTGAAAATTTTATCAAATTATCCCTGTGTCAATTTTTGACTAATTATAAATCAGAAAGGCTGTCCAGAAGAGCCTGAGAACTTAAATGAGAAGATAAAGTTATAAAAAACCTTAAACAATGTTATTCCAGGACTTATTAGTGGTACGAGAGATAATTGATCGTAATAACTATTACGTTTTTATTCGTAATAAAAAACTATCCCTAGGTCAATTTTAAATTCACAAAATCAGAAGGACTTACCGGAAGATTCTGAGAACTTTTAATGAGAACTAAGTGGTATGGACCATTATATTCCAATGTTTGGATAAAAATGGCCTAATTTTTTTCTTGTTTTGCAAAGCTGTAAATCAAAAATATCCTAGGCAGTGAAAAGTGAACAGAGTTGTGTTCGATGTATCCTTATGTGTTCTAAACATGAAATTCGTTCCTTTGTGTATATTTAACAAGGAAACAGGCCTAAGAGAGTTAAAAGAGGAGACTTGGAGTTTTTTTTTTCCATTTGAGAGAAGTGCCAAACTTTAGCAGAAGTAAATATAGTATTTTGCTGCAAAATTATTAATTAGCCTCAAAAAAATAATAAATGACAAAAAAATTATAATCAAGTTATTATAACAGTATGATAATTACATACATTTTTAATGATTTGCCACAAGTGTTGGTTGATTTAAATTCAAACATTAGATCCTTAAGAGACGTGAAAAAAATTTAATATTATTCTGAGAAATAAGATATACATTTATAAAGAAAATAAAACTAACACTATTCGCCATTCGCCTGCCAAGAAAGGCAATTAGCTTGGAAGGGCAAGTGAGGCTATCACCCTCAGCTAATTAATACCACGTTCATATCACACTACTCAATGCAAAAGAATCTCAACTGATGATTGAAGAAAAGAAAAAAGAGAAAGGAAAAAACAAGAAGAAGAAAGAAAACAAAACAAAAATTAGCAGAAAAAAGTTAACAGCAAAATAAATCAGGGAAATGTCTTGAATAGAATAAAAACCTGATACAGGGCTCACATTAAACTCACTCACGAGATAAAAGAAACTTCTTTACCCGTGACTTGAAAGCACGAAGACAGACTTTTTGTTCAAAGGAACAAAAAAGAAAAAACTGTCTTTTTTGTTTTTCTTTTTTAGTTTTTTTCTTTTTTAGTTTTTTCATTTTTTATTTTGTTTCTTTTTTAGTTTTTTCTTTTTAATTTTTTTAGATTTTTTTATTTTTCTTTCTTTTTCTTTAGTTTTTGTCTTTTTCATTTTTTATTCTTTTTTTATTTTTTTTTATTTTTGTTTTTTCGTTTTTTTCGTTTTTAATTTTTTTCCTTAATAGTTTTTTTCTTTTTTTTTGATTTTTTAGTCTTATTTAGTTTTTCTTTTTTCTTTTTTGTTTTTCTTTTTTTAGATTTTTGATGTTTTTTCAGTTTTTCTGTTATTTTTGTTTTTATTTTTTATTTTTTTAGTTTCTTCTTTTTTTAATTTGTATTCGTTTAGTTTTTTTCCTCTTTTTTTATTTTTTTTTTATTTTTTTAGTTTTTATCCTTTTTTTTAGTTTTTACCTTTTAAAGTTTTTTATTTTTTCCTCTATTTTAGTTTTCTTTTTCTTCTTTATTTTTTAGTTTTTTCTCCTTTTTGGGTTTTCTTTTTTCAGTTTTTATCTTTTTTAGTTTTTCTTTTTTTTCAGCCTTTTCTGTTTTTTTGTTTTTTGTTTTTTCTTTAGTTTTTTTTTAGTTTTGTACCTTGTTTTTATTTATTTTTTTGTTTTTTTAATTTTTTAGTTTTTTTTTCTTTTTCTTTTTTTAGTTTTTTACCTTTTTTTCTTTTTTTAGTTTTCTTTTTCTTCTGTATTTTTCACAACTCATATGCAAACCCTCAAACAAAAATACATACAACTTATTTTGATATATATAGATAGTGAAACGGACATACTTAAAACTCAATTTTATATATATATATATATATATATATATATATATATATATATATATATATATATATATATATATATATATATATATATATATACATATTTATATATATATATATATTATATATATATATATATATATATATATATATATATATATATATATATATATATATATATATATATATATATATATATATATATATATATAGATATATAGATCCTTTTTTTTAGTTTTTACCTTTTAAAATTTTTTAATTTTTTCCTCTTTTTTAGTTTCTTTTTCTTCTTTATTTTTTAGTTTTTTCTCCTTTTTGGGTTTTCTTTTTTCAGTTTTTATCTTTTTTGGTTTTTCTTTTTTTTTCAGCCTTTTCTGTTTTTTTGTTTTTTTGTTTTTTCTTTAGTTTTTTTTTAGTTTTTTACCTTTTTTTTATTTAATTTTTTGTTTTAATTTTTTTGTTTTTTCTTTTTTAGTTTTTTCTTTTTTTAGTTTTTTTTAAGTTTTTTATTTATTTAGTTTTTCTTTTTTAAATTTTTTTTTATTTTTTAGTTTTTTTCTTTTCTTTTAGTTTTTTAGCTTTTTTTATTTTTATATATATATTTTCTCTTTTTTTTAGATTTTCTTTTTTTAAACTTTTTAATTTTTTAGTTTTTTTTCTTTTTCTTTTTTTAGTTTTTTACCTTTTTTTCTTTTTTTAGTTTTCTTTTTCTTCTTTATTTTTCACAACTCATATGCAAACCCTCAAACAAAAATACATACAACTTATTTTGATATATATAGATAGTGAAACAGACATACTTAAAACTCTATTTTATATATATATATATACTAGCTGTTGGGGTGGCGCTTTTCGCCACCCCAACACCTAGTTGGTGGGGGCGCTTCGCGCCCCCCCCAAGCCCCCCCGCGCGCGTAAGTCGTTACGCGCCATAATAGTTACGCGCCATTGTAGTTGTGTCCCTATGTCCCACCTGTGAATATAGATATATATATATATATATATATATATATATATATATATATATATATATATATATATATATATATATATATATATATATATATATATATATATATATATGGTTTTAACTACGTAAAACTTGCGAATATACAACATTCTTTGCTGTCCCATTGTCTTTGCATATAAATAGATTGTCAGGTTTACCGACTCTTGAACATGCAACATATAATGGTCCATGGGAAAACAATCTGTATTCAGATCTATACCTCATGATTCTAATGATTGCCCTTGAGCTTTGTTGATGGTGATTGCTAATCGACCATTCCCTGTCCCGGTGTCCCGGTCGTCATTTATATCCCCCTGTTTCCCCCGGTGTCCCCGTTGTAGTTGTGTCCCTGTGTCCCGGTCGTCATTTATATTCCCTGTGTCCCGGTCGTCATTTGTATCCCGGTGTCCCGGTCTGTATATACATTCGTTTTTTAGTTTTGTTTTTCTCCTTTATTTTTTTCCTTTTTTTTCTTTTTTAGTTTATTTAGATTTTTAGATTTTTTAGTTTTTTTATTAGTTTTTAGTTTTTTTTCTTTTTAGTTTTTTTGTAGTTTTTACCTTCTTTTTAGTTTTGTTAGTTTTTTTTTTACTTATGTCCTGATCGTCATTTATACTCCCTGTGTCCCGGTGCTTTGTTGATTGCTAATCGAACATTCCTTTTGTCCTGGTCGCTTTCTCTTTGAGTGTCGTCATTTATTTTTTTCTTTTTTAGTTCTTTTAGTTTTTACCTTTTTTAGTTTTGTTTAGTTTTTTAGATGAAAATTTTTTTAGTTTTTTCCTTTTTTTCTTTTTAGTTTTTTATTGGTTTTTACCTTTATTTTAGCTTATTTTTCAGTTTTTTCCTTTTTTTTAGTTTTTTTTATTTTTTATTTTTTTTAGTTTTTTACCTTTTTTTAGTTTTTTTAGTTTTTTATTTTTTTTTAGTTTTTTAGCTTTTTTACTTTTTTTATTAGTTTTTAGTTTTTTTTGTAGTTTTTGCCTTTTTTAGTTTTTTCAGTTTTTTTTTTTAGTTTTTTATTGGTTTTTACCTTTATTTTAGCTTATTTTTCAATTTTTTCCTTTTTTTAGTTTTTTTTAGTTTTTAGTTTTTTTAGTTTTTTACCTTTTTTAGTTTTTTTAGTTTTTTTAGTTTTTTAGCTTTTTTATTTTTTATTAGTTTTTAGTTTTTTTTGTAGTTTTTGCCTTTTTGTAGTTTTTTTAGTTTTTTAGCTTTTTTATTAGTTTTTAGTTTTTTTTTGTAGTTTTTGCCTTTTTTTAGTTTTTTTCTTTTTAGTTTTTTTGTAGTTTTTACCTTCTTTTTAGTTTTGTTAGTTTTTTTTTTTACTTATGTCCTGGTCGTCATTTAAACGCAAGCCTGGTTTTGCTTTTTGGTAACATTCTACCTTTTTCAATGTTTTTCAATTTTTCAGTGTTCATTCTAACATTGATGTTGGAAAAAAATTTTACGTACCAAGCATGCAAACACTCGACAATTTATAATAAAACTCAAAATTATAAATATCTGTTATAAGGTTTTCGAATTACTTTAATCTATTGTCAAAATATATAGAAATATTTATGCAATTAACAGTTTCTACATTTTTAGTTTCAGTTTGCTTTTCAGTTTAGTTTCATTTTTATATATATTTAAGATATAATCTGGCGTAACGGACAGACAACTTGTTTTTATATATATAGATTATATATATATATATATATATATATATATATATATATATATATATATATATATATATATATATATATATATATATATATATATATATACTAGCTGTTGGGGTGGCGCTTCGCGCCACCCCAACACCTAGTTGGTGGGGGCGCTTCGCGCCCCCCCCAAGCCCCCCCGCGCGCGTAAGTCGTTACGCGCCATAATAGTTACGCGCCATTGTAGTTGTGTCCCTATGTCCCACCTGTGAATATAGATATATATATATATATATATGGTTTTAACTACGTAAAACTTGCGAATATACAACATTCTTTGCTGTCCCATTGTCTTTGCATATAAATAGATTGTCAGGTTATCCCCCTGTTTCCCCCGGTGTCCCCGTTGTAGTTGTGTCCCTGTGTCCCGGTCGTCATTTATATTCCCTGTGTCCCGGGTCCCGGTCATCATTTGTATCCCGGTGTCCCGGTCTGTATATACATTCGTTTTTTAGTTTTGTTTTTCTCCTTTATTTTTTTCCTTTTTTTTTCTTTTTTAGCTTATTTAGATTTTTAGATTTTTTAGTTTTTTTTATTAGTTTTTAGTTTTTATTTCTTTTTAGTTTTTTTGTCCCGGTCGTCATTTATATCCCCCTGTTTCCCCCGGTGTCCCCGTTGTAGTTGTGTCCCTGTGTCCCGGTCGTTATTTATATTCCCTGTGTCCCGGTCGTCATTTGTATCCCGGTGTACCGGTCTGTATATACATTCGTTTTTTAGTTTTGTTTTTCTCCTTTATTTTTTTCCTTTTTTTTTCTTTTTTAGTTTATTTAGATTTTTAGATTTTTTAGTTTTTTTATTAGTTTTTAGTTTTTTTTTCTTTTTAGTTTTTTTGTAGTTTTTACCTTCTTTTTAGTTTTGTTAATTTTTTTTTTTACTTGTGTCCTGGTCGTCATTTATACTCCCTGTGTCCCGGTGCTTTGTTGATTGCTAATCGAACATTCCTTTTGTCCTGGTCGCTTTCTCTTTGAGTGTCGTCATTTATTTTTTTCTTTTTTAGTTCTTTTAGTTTTTACCTTTTTTAGTTTTTTTTTAGTTTTTAGTTTTTTTAGTTTTTTACCTTTTTTTAGTTTTTTTAGTTTTTTAGCTTTTTTATTTTTTTTATTAGTTTTTAGTTTTTTTGTAGTTTTTGCCTTTTTTTTTAGTTTTTTGTCCTGGTCGCTTTCTCTTTGAGTGTCGTCATTTATTAGTTTTTTCCTTTTTTTTTTAGTTTTTTATTGGTTTTTACCTTTATTTTAGCTTATTTTTCAGTTTTTTCCTTTTTTTTAGTTTTTTTTTATTTTTTATTTTTTTTAGTTTTTTACCTTTTTTTAGTTTTTTTAGTTTTTTTAGTTTTTTAGCTTTTTTACTTTTTTTATTAGTTTTTAGTTTTTTTTTGTAGTTTTTGCCTTTTTTTAGTTTTTTCAGTTTTTTTTTTAGTTTTTTATTGGTTTTTACCTTTATAGTTTTTTTAGTTTTTTAGCTTTTTTATTTTTTTTATTAGTTTTTAGTTTTTTTTGTAGTTTTTGCCTTTTTTTAGTTTTTTCAGTTTTGACGTCACCTAATCCAGTTTTTTCAGGTGACGTCACCTGACACATCCATCCACACATCCATCCACACATCCATCCACAGACAACTTATTTTTATATATATAGATATATAGATATATGGATAGATAAATTATAGTATTATTTGTAGTCTTATGTTATCCTTTTACACAACAACAAAAATATTAAATACCTTGCGATGGTGTATTGGACCATTCCTCGCCTTCAAAGTAAAGGTTCGCAGGTTCGATTCAACGTGTCGCAAGGATGGTTTTTTCTTCTATATATTCCTATATAAGTTTTTTATTTATTTAGTTTTTCTTTATTGGACCATTCCTCGCCTTCAAAGTAAAGGCTCGCAGGTTCGATTCAACGTGTCGCAAGGATGGTTTTTTCTTCTATTAAACGAGGGCCTCTTCTTTTTTTGGCCTCTATACAGCCTTAATTCTTCTTCAATGTTATCGTGTACATCGTGATTGGGTTGTCTCATCCGATTTTCACTCTCATCTGCAGAGTTATGATCATTTGTACCTGGGGTTGTTTCATCAGTTGCTCTTGCAATTGTTTGAATGGTTTCGGTCGTAATAGGTTTCATTTTAGAATATCTAAAAACTATATATATAAAAATAAGTTTTCCGTGGGTTATGTCTGTCGAGTGACGTCATGTCGTCATGTCGTCATGAAGTTGGTTGTCGTCATGTTTGTTATAACGATGACGTCATTAAAGGTATTTAAGAAAATCGTTCAAAGACAAATTTTTAATTGTAAGAAGATCATGGACGGAAAAATGTTTAATTGTAAAATGACGGAAGAACCTACAATGGCAAAAGCTGAGAAAACTGCTCAAAGAGTCTATGCCGAAAAACTTGCGGCTGATAGAGAAATTAAGAAAAGAAAGAGGACGCCTGTGTCCCCCGGCGTCCCCGTTGTAGATGTGTCCCTGTGTCCCGGTCGTCATTTATATTTCATGTGTCCCGGTCGTCATTTGTGTCCCGGTTTCCCGGGAAACATTCTTTCACGGAAAAATATTTAACTGTAAAATGACTGAAGAACCTACAATGTCAACAGCCGAGGAAGCTGCTCGAAGAGTCTATGCCAAAAAACTTGCTGCTGATAGAGAAAGTAAGAAAAGAAAGCGTTCCGAGGGATCACTTGCGGCTGTGCGGCTGATAGAGAAAGTAAGAACAGAAAGCGTGCCGAGGAATCACAAGAGCAACGTGAAAACAGGCTTGCGGTTTCAAGAGATAATGCTGGATTATCTGCCAGAAGAGATCAGTTCTGGCCCAGCATATATACGAAAATCCTGACCATTTAGTTCTTTTTGAAGAGGCAACTTTAATATCTACCGTAAATGACCTACCGAAATCTTTTAAAGAGGCAATTGAGATAAAAAAAAGCATATAGATAGAAATTTCGCTATAAATAGAGACACGGGAGATATTTCCTTAAGCTCAATTTATAACAATTTAATATTAAAAGACTCTATGAATATTTTCAGCCAGTCTAATTTAAGACAACCTGTCCGCATATCTAATGAAAACCGAAATTGTAGACAGGAAAAATCTGTTGCAAGGCAAAGGATACTTATTCAATCTAATTGGTAACTTCTCTTTCAATGATTTCAAGTTGGATTTTTGTTGTTTAATTCAGTGTCTTTTTTCCTCTCGTACAGTTCACTTAAGAAGGTTAGATTTTGCTGTTGTTTTCTTCTTTGTATCTTTTTTTTCCTCTTTCTTATTTTTTTTTAGCACTGAGGACAACTTGGCAGAGGTCCTTGTCGAAATATTTGGTTGTTTTTCATATTTTGCTACTGGCTGATAAAATCCTCGTTTTTACCTATTTGATTTTTTTATTTTGATTTATTATTTCCTTTCTTTGTTTTCGTAAGTCATGCATAGTCAGAACGTATTTAAGAAATGAACTCGATCCCCCAATCTCTGATGTAATAAGTAGCCTCCCCAAAAATAAAATGATCATCCTTTTGCAATTCTAAGGGTTCTGAACCAGTAAGCACACGTCCATTGCGCATTCTGTTCATATTTCAACTGTCTACTTTCATTATTTTTCCTTTTATTCTTTGATTCTAGAGAGATGAGAGTACCGTGTCATAAAATTGATCTTAATACAATCATGCTTAGCTCAAAATTTTATCAAATTATCCCTGTGTCAATTTTTGACTAATTATAAATCAGAAAGGCTGTCCAGAAGAGCCTGAGAACTTAAATGAGAAGATAAAGTTATAAAAAACCTTAAACAATGTTATTCCAGGACTTATTAGTGGTACGAGAGATAATTGATCGTAATAACTATTACGTTTTTATTCGTAATAAAAAACTATCCCTAGGTCAATTTTAAATTCACAAAATCAGAAGGACTTACCGGAAGATTCTGAGAACTTTTAATGAGAACTAAGTGGTATGGACCATTATATTCAAATGTTTGGTTAAAAATGGCCTAATTTTTTTCTTGTTTTGCAAAGCTGTAAACCAAAAATATCCTAGGCAGTGAAAAGTGAACATAGTTGTGTTCGATGTATCCTTATGTGTTCTAAACATGAAATTCGTTCCTTTGTGTATATTAAATAAAACGCTAAATTTTTTATTGTTTTAAAAAGTAGAGTTGCGAGAAAGAATCAAACTTTAGCGCAAGGAGCGGGGTGTCGAGGAGGAAAAGCCCCTTTCATATACGGAGTAATTTCTGTTCGTTTTAAGTTTTAATGTCGCTCCTTACTTTCATTTAAAAAAACTTGTTTTTTTTATTTAATTTCTGAAAGTTTTTGAATTAATGCATGTCTGATTTTGGCTCTCCGTACATAAATTACTAAAATGAAATTTGCATATTAATTTTTTTTTGGCTAAGTGGCTTTCTCTTAGTTTTGATCAGACGGTTTTGAGAAATAAGGGTTGGGGTAGGAGGTCTAGTTGCCTTCCAATTTTTTGGTTACTCAAAAAGGCAACTAGATCTTTTAATTTTTAACGAACGTTTTTATTAGTAAAAAAAAAACGTAACTTAAGAATTAACTTACGTAACAAACGTACATAACTTACGTAACTTACGTTACGTTTTATCCAATTCATTAAGAATGACCCCTGAATCAGAAAGGCCGTAGAATAAATAGTTGAAATTATTTTAAAAAATTTTAGCATAAAGAGCGAAGTATTTATCTCCTCCTAAATACCTCGCTCTTTATGCTAAAGTATTTTTAGAACCCTTCATATGCGTAATAATCTCTGTTCGTTTTAAGTTTTAATGCTTCTCCTTACTTTCAATTGAAAAAACTTTTTCATGTTTATATTTTCATTGTTTTTTTTTATAGTAATGCTAGAAAGTCCTGCGCCCTTTTCATTGAATTTCTCTTCCCCCATGAAATACTCCTCCAAGGAAAGATCCTCCCATATAGCCCCCTCCCCTGAACCCCACACCCAAACCAAAAAAATCCCCCTGATAACGTCGGTACACTTCCCAGTAACCATTACTGTATGTAAACATTGGTCAAAGTTTGTAACTTGCAGCCCCTCCCCCAGGGACTCTGGGGGATAAGTCATCCCCAAAGACATAGTTATTATGGTTTTCGACTATGTGGAACAAAATGGCTATCTCAAAATTTTGATCCGTTGACTTTGGAAAAAAAATGAGCGTGGGAGGGGGCCTAGGTGCCCTCCAATTTTTTGGGTCAATTAAAAAGGGCACTAGAACTTTTCATTTCCGTTAGAATGAGCCCTCTTGCAACACTCTAGGACCACTTGGTCGATACGATGACCCCTGGGAAAAAAAAAAAAAAAAAAAAAAACAAATAAACACGCACCCGTGATTTGTCTTCTGGCAAAAAATACGAAATTGCACATTTTTCTAGATTAGACCTTGGAATTTTTTCTATAGGGTTCTCTGATACGCTGAATGTGATGATGTAATTTTCGTTAAGATCCTATGACTTTTAGGGGGTGTTACCCCCTATTTTCCAAAATAAGGCAAATTTTCTCAGGCTCGTAACTTTTGATGACAAAGACTAATTTGATAAAATTTATATATTTAAAATCAGAATAAAAATCCAATTCTTTTGATATATCTTTTAGTATCGAAATTCTGTTTTTTAGAGTTTCGTTTACTATTGAGCCGGGTCGCTCCTTACTACAGTTCGTTACCACGAACTGTTTGATTTAACAAGGAAACAGGCCTAAGAGAGTTAAAAGAGGAGACTTGGAGTTTTTTTCCATTTGAGAGAAGTGCCAAACTTTAGCAGAAGTAAATATAGTATTTTGCTGCAAAATTATTAATTAGCTTCAAAAAAATAATAAATGACAAAAAAATTATAATCAAGTTATTATAACAGTATGATAATTACATACATTTTTAATGATTTGCCACAAGTGTTGGTTGATTTAAATTCAAACATTAGATCCTTAAGAGACGTGAAAAAATTTAATATTATTCCGAGAGATAAGATATACATTTATTAAGAAAATAAAACTAACACTATTCGCCATTCACCTGCCAAGAAAGGCAATTAGCTTGGAAGGGCAAGTGAGGCTATCACCCTCAGCTAATTAATACCACGTTCATATCACACTACTCAATGCAAAAGAATCTCAACTGATGATGGAAGAAAAGAAAAAAGAGAAAGGAAAAAACAAGAAGAAGAAAGAAAACAAAACAAAAATTTGCAGAAAAAAGTTAACAGCAAAATAAATCAGGGAAATGTCTTGAATAGAATAAAAACCTGATACAGGGCTCACATCAAATTCACTCACGAGATAAAAGAAACTTCTTTACCCGTGACTTGAAAGCAGGAAGACAGACTTTTTGTTCAAAGGAACAAAAAAGAAAAAACTGTCTTTTTTTTCTTTTTTAGTTTTTTTCTTTTTAGTTTTTTCATTTTTTATTTTGTTTCTTTTTTAGTTTTTTTTTTTTAATTTTTTAGATTTTTTATTTTTCTTTCTTTTTCTTTATTTTTTGTCTTTTTCATTTTTTATTCTTTTTTGATTTTTCTTTTATTTTTGTTTTTCGTTTTTTTCGTTTTTAATTTTTTTCCTTAATAGTTTTTTCCTTTTTTTTTGATTTTTTAGTCTTATTTAGTTTTTCTTTTTTACTTTTTGTTTTTGTTTTTTTAGATTTTTGATGTTTTTTCAGTTTTTCTGTTATTTTTGTTTTTATTTTTTATTTTTTTAGTTTCTTCTTTTTTTAATTTGTATTCGTTTAGTTTTTTTCCTCTTTTTTTATTTTTTTTTTTTTTCAGTTTTTTAGTTTTTATCCTTTTTTTTAGTTTTTACCTTTTAAAGTTTTTTAATTTTTTCCTCTTTTTTAGTTTTCTTTTTCTTCTTTATTTTTTAGTTTTTTCTCCTTTCTGGGTTTTCTTTTTCAGTTTTTATCTTTTTTGGTTTTTCTTTTTTTTTTCTTTTCAGCCTTTTCTGTTTTTTTGTTTTTTCTTTTTTCTTTAGTTTTTTTAGTTTTTTACCTTTTTTTATTTATTTTTTTTTTTTAATTTTTTTTTTTTTCGTTTTTAGTTTTTTCTTTTTTAGTTTTTTTTAAGTTTTTTATTTATTTAGTTTTTCTTTTTTAAATTTTTTTCTTTTTTAGTTTTTTTCTTTTCTTTTAGTTTTTTTGCTTTTTTTATTTTTATATATATATTTTCTCTCTTTTTTTAGATTTTCTTTTTTTAAACTTTTTAATTTTTTAGTTTTTTTTCTTTTTCTTTTTTTAGTTTTTTACCTTTTTTTCTTTTTTTAGTTTTCTTTTTCTTCTTTATTTTTCACAACTCATATGCAAACCCTCAAACAAAAATACATACAACTTATTTTGATATATATAGATAGTGAAACGGACATACTTACAACTCAATTTTATATATATATATATATATATTATATATATATATATATATATATATATATATATATATATATATATATATATATATATATATATATATATATATATATATATATATATATATATATATATATATATATATATATATATATATATATATATATATATATATATATTATATTATATTTATATATATATATCTATCTATATAAAAATAAGTTGTCTGTCTGTGGATGGATGGATGGATGTGTCAGGTGACGTCACCTGAAAAAACTGGATTAGGTGACGTCAAAACTGAAAAAACTAAAAAAAGGCAAAACTACAAAAAAAACTAAAAACTAATAAAAAAAATAAAAAAGCTAAAAAACTAAAAAAACTATAAAGGTAAAAACCAATAAAAAACTAAAAAAAAACTGAAAAAACTAAAAAAAGGCAAAAACTACAAAAAAAACTAAAAACTAATAAAAAAAGTAAAAAAGCTAAAAAACTAAAAAAACTAAAAAAACTAAAAAAAGGTAAAAAACTAAAAAAAATAAAAAATAAAAAAATAAAAAAAAACTAAAAAAAAGGAAAAAACTGAAAAATAAGCTAAAATAAAGGTAAAAACCAATAAAAAACTAAAAAAAAAGGAAAAAACTAATAAATGACGACACTCAAAGAGAAAGCGACCAGGACAAAAGGAATGTTCGATTAGCAATCAACAAAGCACCGGGACACAGGGAGTATAAATGACGACCAGGACATAAGTAAAAAAAAAAAAACTATCTATATATATAAAAATAAGTTGTCTGTGGATCTGTGGATCGTGGATCAGGTGACGTCACCTGAAAAAACTGGATCAGGTGACGTCAAAACTGAAAAAACTAAAAAAAGGCAAAAACTACAAAAAAAACTAAAAACTAATAAAAAAAATAAAAAAGCTAAAAAACTAAAAAAACTAAAAAAAGGCAAAAACTACAAAAAAAACTAAAAACTAATAAAAAAGCTAAAAAACTAAAAAAACTAAAAAAAAGGCAAAAACTACAAAAAAACTAAAAACTAATAAAAAAATAAAAAAGCTAAAAAACTAAAAAAACTAAAAAAACTAAAAAAAGGTAAAAAACTAAAAAAACTAAAAACTAAAAAAAAACTAAAAAAGGTAAAAACTAAAAGAACTAAAAAAGAAAAAAATAAATGACGACACTCAAAGAGAAAGCGACCAGGACAAAAGGAATGTTCGATTAGCAATCAACAAAGCACCGGGACACAGGGAGTATAAATGACGACCAGGACACAAGTAAAAAAAAAAATTAACAAAACTAAAAAGAAGGTAAAAACTACAAAAAAACTAAAAAGAAAAAAAAACTAAAAACTAATAAAAAAACTAAAAAATCTAAAAATCTAAATAAACTAAAAAAGAAAAAAAAAGGAAAAAAATAAAGGAGAAAAACAAAACTAAAAAACGAATGTATATACAGACCGGTACACCGGGATACAAATGACGACCGGGACACAGGGAATATAAATAACGACCGGACACAGGGACACAACTACAACGGGGACACCGGGGGAAACAGGGGGATATAAATGACGACCGGGACAAAAAAACTAAAAAGAAATAAAAACTAAAAACTAATAAAAAAAACTAAAAAATCTAAAAATCTAAATAAGCTAAAAAAGAAAAAAAAGGAAAAAAATAAAGGAGAAAAACAAAACTAAAAAACGAATGTATATACAGACCGGGACACCGGGATACAAATGATGACCGGGACCCGGGACACAGGGAATATAAATGACGACCGGGACACAGGGACACAACTACAACGGGGACACCGGGGGAAACAGGGGGATGTAAATGACGACCGGGACACCGGGACAGGGAATGGTCGATTAGCAATCACCATCAACAAAGCTCAAGGGCAATCATTAGAATCATGAGGTATAGATCTGAATACAGATTGTTTTCCCATGGACCATTATATGTTGCATGTTCAAGAGTCGGTAAACCTGACAATCTATTTATATGCAAAGACAATGGGACAGCAAAGAATGTTGTATATTCGCAAGTTTTACGTAGTTAAAACCATATATATATATATATATCTATATTCACAGGTGGGACATAGGGACACAACTACAATGGCGCGTAACTATTATGGCGCGTAACGACTTACGCGCGCGGGGGGCTTGGGGGGGGCGCGAAGCGCCCCCACCAACTAGGTGTTGGGGTGGCGCGAAGCACCACCCCAACAGCTAGTATATATATATATATATATATATATATATATATATATATATATATATATATATATATATATATATATATATATATATAGATATATAGATAGATAAATTATAGTATTATTTGTAGTCTTATGTTATCCTTTTACACAACAACAAAAATATTAAATACCTTGCGATGGTGTATTGGACCATTCTTCGCCTTCAAAATAAAGGTTCGCAGGTTCGATTCAACGTGTCGCAAGGATGGTTTTTTCTTCTATTAAACGAGGGCCTCTTCTTTTTTCGGCCTCTATACAGTCTTAATTCTTCTTCAATGTTATCGTGTACATCGTGATTGGGTTGTCTCATCTGATTTTCACTCTCATCTGCAGAGTTATGATCATTTGTACCTGGGGTTGTTTATCAGTTGTTCTTGCAATTGTTTGAATGGTTTCGGTCGTAATAGGTCTCATTTTAGAATATCTAAAAACTATATATATAAAAATAAGTTGTCCGTGGGTTATGTCTGTCGAGTGACGTCATGTCGTCATGTCGTTATGAAGTTGGTTGTCGTCATGTTTGTTATAACGATGACGTCATTAAAGGTATTTAAGAAAATCGTTCAAAGACAAATTTTTAATTGTAAGAACATCATGGACGGAAAAATGTTTAATTGTAAAATGACTGAAGAACCTACAATGGCGAAAGCTGAGAAAACTGCTCAAAGAGTCTATGCCAAAAAACTTGCGGCTGATAGAGAAATTAAGAAAAGAAAGAGGACGCCTGTGCCCCCCGGTGTCCCCGTTGTAGACGTGTCCCTTTGTCCCGGTCGTCATTTATATTCCCTGTGTCCCGGTCGTTATTTGTGTCGACCGGGACACAGGGACACATCTACAACGGGGACGCCGGGGGGCACAGGCGTCCTCTTTCTTTTCTTAATTTCTCTATCAGCCGCAAGTTTTTGCGGCTGAATAAGAAAAAACTAAATAAGACTAAAAAGTCAAAAAAAAAGAAAAAAACTATTAAGGAAAAAAATTAAAAACAAAAAAAACGAAAAAATAAAAATAAAAAAAAATAAAAAAAAAAATAAAAAATGAAAAAGACAAAAACTAAAGAAAATAAAGAAAAATAAAAAATCTAAAAAAATTAAAAAGAAAAAACTAAAAAAGAAACAAAATAAAAAATGAAAAAACTAAAAAAGACAAAAACTAAAAAAAAAAACAAAAAAGACAGTTTTTTCTTTTTTGTTCCTTTCTATTAGTTTTTCGACTAAGGTGAACAGAATGGTTTTCTCAAAATTTTGCTCTGATGAATTTGGGGGAAAATGCTCCTAGGAGGGGGTCAAGGTGTCCTTCAATATTTTGCGTTGCTTAAATAGGGTACAGGAACTTTTAATTTCCATTAGTATGATCTCTCTTGCGACATTCTAGGACCACTGGTTTATACGATCACCCCTGGAGAAAAGAAATACGTATCCGTGATCTGACTTCTGGTAAAAAATACCAAATCCCAATTTTTTGCAGATTTTAGGAGCTTGAAACTTCTGCAGTAGGGTTCTCTGATAAGCTGAATCTGATGGTGTGATGGGTAATCAAATTAGTATTAAAATGCGACTCTTTTGATTTAACAATTGGTATCGAAATTCAATTTTTCAGAGTTTTGATTACTAATGAGTAATCAAAACTCTTTACTACAGTAAGGTAACTCCTTACTACAGTTTGTTACCACGAACTGTTGGAAAATTGTTCATATAGTTATACTAGAAATATTAAATTTCAGTTGACAAAATGAAAAGGATATTTAAGCTCATCTTAGGTAGAAATTAGATTAAAGAAACAAGTTTTTTTAACTGCAAGTAAGGAGCAACATTAAAACTTAAAACGAACAGAAATTATTCCGTTTATGAAAGGGGTTGTCCCCTCCTCAACACCCCGTTCTTTACGCTAAAGTTTGGCTCTTTGTCACAACTCTGCTTTTTAAAAGAATAAAAAACCTTACTACAGTTCCTTACCACGAACTGTTTCATTTTCCTGATCTAAGATAGTCCTTTTGAACAAAACAGCCGCGTAACACTTAGGTGAATTTAGATTTAAATTACAAAAAAAAATAATAAAAACACATTCCAAAATTCCACATTTTTGTGTTTAGGACCGTGAAACTTCTACCGTAGGGTTTTTCTGATATGCTGAATCTGCTGGTGTGATTTCATTAAGGTCATTTGATGTTTCTCAAAAGTTGGGCAATTTTATTCAGACTCGTAATTTTTTATGGGTAGAATTAAAATTGATTAGTTTTATGAATTTTGAATTACGATCAAAATTTGATTCTTCTGATGTACCTATTATTATCAAGAGTTGTTTCTTAGGGTTTTAGTTACTATTGAGTCATATCGTACGACACTTACAATTCGTTCGAACTGTTTGATATCCCGACCTTGCATGGTCTTCTTAAGCAATAATACCGTGTCATGCTTAAGTATATGTAACTGTGCAATTATTTAAGGAAAAATCATTGTTTCAGCCGTAGCTGTGACTCAGTAAAGAGCGAACCACATAAAATTCTCAAAATATTCTGAAATATATTCCCTGTCACCGTGCCACCACTGCTATTTTGATGTCTACCTCCCTACCCCCAGGAAAGTCTTCTGCCGATGCCCTTGGCCTTTTCTTTTCGTTGGGAAAGTCCCTTTCTGGAAATTTTTTTTTGATTAATTAGTATTAGCAGGGATAAATCTTGCCTCCAATTTTCTTGCCTCCAATTCATAAGATTACAGAAAACTAGTGCTTCACTGAAAACACGAAACAGCATAGGAGTTTTGGTACGGTAAAAGTAAACCATTTAAGGACGCTTTTAAAAGTATAAAGTCAACTTTTTTAGATTCTTGTTTTAATTAATTTTTCTTTCGTTTAATTGGCATCACCTCTGCAAAATGAGCTCAGTCCAATGATTGACTTCCTTTTTTGGACCTGAAAAGGACATTTCATGATTATTTTATAGACAAGTTCAAAGTAAAGCAATATTGGTAATATTAAGCCTACTGACTCGCTTTAGAATTTTTATCACAACTTGAAATTTTCTGTTTTATACAGAAAAATAACTAGGTTTTTTTCAAATTAATCTTTGCTTGTTTTTGATTATAAGCCGCCTAAAGATAAATCACGGATGCGTATTTATTTGTTTGCTTTTTTGTTTTTTTTCCCAGGGGTGATCGTATTGACCCAGTGGTCCTAGAATGTAGCGAGAGGGCTCATTCTAACAAAAATTAAAAGCTCTAGTGCCCTTTTTAAGTGACCCAAAAAATTGGAGGGGACCAAGGCCCCCTCCCACGCTCATTTTCCTCCCAAAATCACCGGATCAAAATTTTGAGATAGCCATTTTATTCACTATAGTTGAAAGTCTTAATAATGATGTCTTTGGGGACGACTTACTCCCCCGCAATCCTCTTGGGAGGGGTCGCAATTTACAAAGTTTTACCTGTGTTCACATATAGTGACGGTTACTGGGAAGTGTACGGACGTTTTCAGGGGGGATTTTTTGGTTGGGGGAGGGGAATTGAGGTGGGGGGCTACGTGGGAGGATATTCCATGGAAAAAATTCTCATGGGGGATGAGACTTTCAATGAAGGGGGTGCAGGATTTTCTAGCATTAATTAAAAAAAAACAATGAAAAAATAAGTATGAGAAGTTTTTTTCTACTGAAAGTGAGGAGCAGTATTAAAACCTAAAACAAGCAGAAATTATTACACATATGAGGGGTTAACCTCCTCGTAATATATCGCTCTTTACGCTAAAGCATTTTTATTAATTTCAACTATTTATTCTACGGCCTTTGTGATTCAAGGGTCATTTTTATGGGATTGGGACAAAATTTAAGCTTTAGCGTAAAGAACGAGGTATCGACGAGGGTGAACCCCCTCATATACGCAATAAAAACATACGAATATAGAAGTTCGTTATGTAAGTTAATTCGTAAGTTACTTATATTTGTTACTAATGGAAATATTTGTAAAAAATTAAAAGTTCTAATTGCCTTTTTCAGTAATCAAAAAATTGGAGGGCAACTAGGCTTCCTCCCTCGCTCTTTTTTTCTCAAAATCTTCCAATTAAAACTATGAGAAAGCCATTTAGCCAAAAAAAAAATTAATATACAAATTTCGTTTTAATTATTTATGTTCGGAAAGCCAAGATCAAAACATGCATTAATTAAAAAACTTCCAAAAATTAAATACAAATACAGGTTTTTTTAAATGAAAGTAAGGAGCGACATTAAAACTTAAAACGAACCGAAATTACTCCGTATATGAAAGGGGATTTTCCTCTTCAACGCCCCACTCTGTTTTAAGTTTTTTAATGTTTTAAGAGGTAGAGTTAAGAGAAAGAGTCAAACTTTAGCGTAAAGAGCAAGGCGTTGAAGAGGAAAATCCCCTTTCATATACGGAGTAACTTCTGTTCGTTTTAAGTTTTAATGTCGCTCCTTACTTTCATTTAAAAAAACTTGTTTTTATATTTAATTTAATATAGAAACGACATTTCCACGAAATTTTTTTATTTATACGGAACAATTTTTGTTCGTTTTAAGTTTTATTGTCGGCCCTTAGTTTCCGTTAAAAACTTATTTTCTCATATTTCTAACTACCTCCAATGTAGGGGAGATGAGACGCCTTAACCCTTATTAAGGAGCTAAAGGAAGAATTCGTACAAAAATTGAAGGAAAAATAAGTCTACAGTGAAGAAAATAATCAAAACATACTGTCGTTACTTTTTGTAAAAAAAAAGAAAAAAAAAGAAGAAATAAATCTTTAATTCCTTGTCTAAAAAAATGAAATGTAGTAGCGCACACGAAAGTAGCTCCAGATGAGTAGCTTCGACGCAGGTGGTTAACTAAGAGCACAAGTTTGCATGTCAACATGCTTTTAGAAATTTTTGCTAGCTCAACAGAAATGGGCCTTAAGGCTTAGGGTACTATTTGACCTGTCCCTAAATAAATGGTATTATAGTAAATTGTATTATAAACTAAGTTTGTTTTAATTTAAAATTTTTTTGGAAGAATTACCTGAATTCTCCTACTGTTTTCTTTGTCTTTCTTCCTCTGTGGATGCACAGTCTTACGTATGGAGAGAATATCACGGTGGACCTGTCAAGTAAATAATTTGAATAAGTATGTGTTACAGTAAATAATCCCTCTTTTAATATATAACATCGAGCGGATCCAGAACCATATACCTGCACTTCTTTAGCCACTAAGTTGATAGTGGTTCCGGTCAGGGATGAAATTGGCTTTGATGCAGAGTAGGCAACTGGC
Organism: Artemia franciscana; assembly: GCF_032884065.1. NCBI lineage: Eukaryota > Metazoa > Arthropoda > Branchiopoda > Anostraca > Artemiidae > Artemia > Artemia franciscana. Next base: position 43,337 of record NW_027062837.1, on the reverse strand, counting down.
CATCTCGGACCTCGGTTTTCCACCAGAACCCAGTTTGCCCCCCTCACCATCTGAAATTTAGTTTCTCATAAATTGTTTTCAAAACTGAGATAGGCCTACATAATTCCATCCACTGAAAGAGTTCAGTTTTCTTTAGTACATGCTCTACTCAGAGAGCCACACCTCTAACAATTATAATTTGATATATTTCGTATATGTACCTTAATTGCTTCGCTTATTAAGGGAGCTTTGGGGAGGAACATACGGGAGTTGATTTTGCAAACCTCCAGTTAAGGGTGTTAAGGCTAACCTTTTTTATTACTATATGGCTAGTTTTTCAGTTTTCCCTGTCATTTTCACTTAATTTGTGAAGTTTTACTCCAACTTTGATCCCTCCCGAACAAGATTTTGAAGAAACTACGCCATTTGCTAGGGTATGGATTTAGTGATAATCAGCTGGGTTTTGCCATTAGTTCCTTAGTCCCTATTCAAAACTTGTATCCAAAGAACCAAAATAAGCTTAAAGTAATGCCTTTAAATACTATTTTATTATAAGGAATTTTTAAAGTTTTCTGTTGGTTGTCCCAGGACCCCTGGTCAGCCCCCCCCCCCATATATATTTTTGAATGTGCCACTGCTTTACAAAATACCTTCCCAGGACATGCTTTTAAAATGAGTGCATCAAATTTACAAAGACAATAAAATTAATTGAAAATACTCATAAAGAAGGGACAAGATCTTGATTGAAAAAAAAAACATGCAAGAATCGATTGCAATAAACTCTAATTTGAAGTCCAATGCTGTACTAAGAGAACCACACCTCAACATTCTCATTTAATATATTTCATATATGTACCTTAAGCTTATATCTTCTTCAGCTTATTTCTTAATATCTTCAGAGCTTTGGGGAGGAACCTAAAAACCTCCAGTTAATTTTATATCTTCAAGGAATTAAATTCCAAGGGTACCGTGTTTATTTTATTTTTCAAAACATTTTCTTTAGTGTCTTTAGGGTCTACAGCACTTTTAGTTTCTTTTTGTAAGAAAATTCTGTTTGTTTGCTCTTAATGTATGCTGAGTTTTTGATAAGCTCTCCACTTTTTTGAATAACACATCTTTCTAATTATGCATTATTACGTATATGAAGGGGGTCGCTCCCTCCTCAACACCTCGGTCTTTACGCTAAAGTTTGAATTTTGTCCCAATTCTTTAAGAATGACTCCTGAAATACAAAGGCCTTTTAATTAGAAAAATAAGACGCTTTTTTCAAGTTCTAAAAAACTTTAGTGTAAAGAGCGAGGTGTCGAGGAGGGGCGACTCCCTTTATATACGTAATTATTTCTGTTTGTTTTAAGTTTCAATGCTACTCCTTACATTTAGTTGATAAAACTTGTTTTTTTTTTATTTAATCATCAACAGAATGATATCCTTGTTGAATACTCTTCACCAAGTCAATTATTGCAGGTTTAGTAGGTGGAAGCCTGCTATGTCTGGGATCCAATAATTTAGTGTTCATTAAAAAAAATAGTTGATTTTTATTAATATAAAAATTAAACTAGTTTAGTGAAAACCAATGTTTCATCTAAAAATGCTAAAGTGACTTTGCGCCACCCTGTAATTAGTATATTACAATTACACCCTTATTAGTTAATTACACCCTGTAATTAAGTATGCAATACTTGACTTTGAAAGTTGTCATATTAATCGGCTTAATTCTTAGGGTTTAGCTTTTCTTTGCGAGTCGCATGGAATGGAGCTCTAGACGATTTGGGCTGGGATGGTATTGACGCTCAGGTTGGTTTTACGTCATCCTTAATAATAGTTAGGAGGTTGAAAAGCAAGAAAATAGCATAAATAAGGAGGTATTAAAATAAGAAATAACATTAGAAAGAAATTAAGTAATAAAAATAAGTAAATTTTTGCCTCGATTAATAAATAAGTGTGTGAACAAGTAAAATAAACAAGAAGATAAAATGAGCTAATTAAATAAGAAAACTAAGTAGGGAAGATAAAATAAGGACATAAGATAAGTTGAATAGTAAAAAAAATAAATATACACAAAGTAATAATAATAATGGCAGTACGCTATTTTAACTTCTTTATCATAAAAAAAAACAAGGCTTAGAGCGTGTTTTACATATAGATTCATAAATGGTATCTATATATAAGTATGTCATTATAAGATAACAAAATAAAAAATTAAAAGGACACAAAGTAATAATCATAATGACAGTAGGTTATTATAACTCCTGTATCATAAAAAAAAACAAGGCTTTGGATGTGTTTTATATATACATACATAAATTGTATTTATGTATAAATACAATTTTGTATCTATTATATAAATAATAGTTCATTTGAAAAGTAGGCGTTCTAAGCCTACTGTCATTATGATTATTACTGTCATTATAATTATATCTATATATGATTGTATCATTATATAGATAACCCAATAAAAAATCAAATAGACACAAAGTAATAATAACAAAGACTAAGATTTTCAGACTCCTTAATCATAAAAAAACAAGGCATAGGACGTGTTTTATGTTTAGATAAATAAATTGTACCGTTATATTGATTACAAAATAAATAAATTAAATAGACACAAAGTTATGACATATAAATTAGAACCCTACTATATTATGTAATTTGGAAAGTTCTAGTTTCAGAAGTAGTTATTTAATATTTAAACTTGAGAAATGTCATTCGTTACGCCATTGAATTATTTAGTTTAAGAACTATATGTAATGCAGGGAGTAAAAACCATATTTGTAATCCAATTTGACGCTCAAGTACCAAAGGTCTTGAGTCCTGCATAACCTTGAAACTTTTCTATCTAACAATCCTTCCATGTCAAGACGATTCCCCAGTTTATGGAAGCGGAGAAACTGACTGATCTTTTGAGCACTTACTAACTAGAATTCGAGTAAAGTATTTTTTGTACTTCCTAATTTTAAAGTAAGTGGAATGTTTTTTAATTTTTCCACTGATTTCGAAAATCTGTTTGAGATTATACATTCAAGTAGTTTATTCCATTTTTTTCAACGTTGTTAACAGGCGAGTCTTATAAAAAAATCCTTAATTATTTTAAAGAACAAGGTTAATTATTTTACTTTAGCTAATACCTAAGCCGATGCCATCTTGAAAATGAAAAAAATCTTTCGATTCAAGCCATATTTTCAGAGAGAGTTTTTGTTTTATGCTTGGGAAAACTGAGAGCTTGGCAAGACTAAAAACTGGCTGATGTTTAGAGTACTTACTAAATACAGCTGGGATCTATTATTTTTCATTACTTTTTAAATTTAAAGCAAGTAAATCTTTTATCACTTTTTTTCATCTCGAGAATTTCTACTAATTTGAGGCTATGATTTTTGTTAAAGTAATTTATTCGAAATATTTTTGAATGGTTAATAGATGAAACTTCGCAAAAAAATATATTCATAATACGACTAATAACTTTAATCGTACGGAACAAGACTAATAACTTTAATTTAAACTGCCTGTTAGCTAATACCTTAGCTAAAACTATCTTGAAATATGAACAAAGTTCTGAATGATTAAATCCATGAGTTTCAGGGGACATTTTTATTACACATTTTGGAAGGAACTGATATATGACAGGAGTGACTAAATCTTATTTATTTGTGAAAATGCACGGATTTTTTTGTCTTGTAATATTAATAAACATTAAAAATCAGTCTTCAAGCGAAAACCGTTGTCTTACGTTCGTGAAAATTGGAATTTTAATAGTGATAATTACGAATATTTGATTTTAAAAAGATAATTGTATATGTTATCTTATAACATAATACTATAATAATAATAATAGTAAAAATTTATTTTTAACCCACTAAAATACAAGACAAGTAGAGTAAACAAAAGATAATGAAAGAAATGTAACACAACTATATGAGAGATAAAACATATATAACACAACCATAACTCAACTAAGGATTGATCGCATGTAAGATCTTTCGTATCGTATAAGGTAAGTAAAATTTATCTTATTGATGAATACTTTAACCGATTCAAATTAGTTTTAACAAAACTACTATTTTTAAGCTCCTGTAATCTTTAAGGCCAACAGCAGTAATGATGCTATATCTTGATGGAAAGACGATAGTAAGTGAAGCTCGATTTGTTTCAATAAATGCTCAAAAATGAATGATCTTGTAAATTTTGTTTAATAATACATTTTCTTTATTTATTTAGCCTGAGGGTAAACTGCCCCCACCAACATTACTTTATCAGAAATATTTGGTAAGCTACCAGAGTTAAAGAGGTACATGATTAGTAATGCCATTTGTTAAAGCTGTCAAAGAAAGTGTGGATAAGAAAGGACTCGAAGATTTGAAACAAAATGTTGACCTGGATGAAGAATCTGTTTTAAAGGAGATCATTCCGTATTTGAAACACACTCTTGAGGTATGCTATTTATTTCCGTAACATTATAACAATTGTTCAACATACTCTTGAGGTATGCTATTTATTTCCGTAACATTATAACGTTTGTCCAACACGCTCTTGAGATATTCTATTTATTTCCGTAACGTTATAACGTTTGTTCAACACACTCTTGAGGTATACTATTTATTTCCGTAACATTACAACGTTTGTTCAACACACTTTTGGGGTATGCTATTTATTTCCGTAACATTATAACGTTTGTTCAACACACTCTTGAGGTATGCTATTTATTTCCGCAACGTTATAACGTTTGTTCAACACACTCTTAGAAAGCTATTTCTTTCCGTAACGTTATAACGTTTGTTCAACATACTCTTGGGGTATGCTATTTCTTTCCGTAACATTATAACGTTTATCCAACACGCTCTTGAGATATGCTATTTCTTTCCGTAACGTTATAACGTTTGTTCAACACACTCTTGAAGTATGCTATTTATTTCCGTAACGTTATAACGTTTGTTCAACACACTCTTGAGGTATGCTATTTATTTCCGTAACATTATAACGTTTGTTCAACACACTCTTGGGGTATGCTATTTATTTCCGTAATATTATAACGTTTGTTCAACACACTTTTGAGGTATGCTATTTATTTTCGTAACGTTATAACGTTTATTCAACACACTCTTGGGGTATGCTATTTATTTCCGTAACATTATAACGTTTGTTCAACACACTCTTGAGGTAAGCTATTTATTTCCGTAACATTATAACGTTTGTTCAAGAGTTTGACCACTAATAATAGTTTTACAAATTGAGCCGTACCAACTGCAAAGTTGTAAGTTTTCTTCGGAAGATATTCTTTGGAAAAGTAATTGTTTGTTTTGTATGTAATTCTCAATTATACTTGCTGGATATGCAGGGTTCTGTGTTTGCGTTTAAAGTTGTTT
>NW_027062837.1:0-37901 GCF_032884065.1 Artemia franciscana | reverse complement strand
TTTTTTTGGCTAAATGGCTTTCTCTTAGTTTTGATCAGACGATATTGAGAAATAAGGGGTGGGGAAGGAGGCCTAGTTGCCCTCCAATTTTTCGGTTAATTAAAAAGGCAACTAGAACTTTAAATTTTTAACGAACGTTTTTATTAGCAAAAAATATACGTAACTTAAGAATTAACTTACGTAACAAACTATTATTCTGTTATGTTTTTATTATGTATACGAGGGGATTTGTTCCCTCTTTAATACCTCGCTCTTTACACTAAATTTTAAGTTTTGTCCCAATTCTATAGGAATAACCCTGAATCAGAAAGGCCGTACAATAAATAGTTGAAATTACTAAAATACTTTAGCATAAAGAACGAGGTATTTATCTCCTCCTAAATACCTCGCTCTTTATGCTAAAGCATTTTTAGAACCCCTCATATGCGTAATAATCTCTGTTCGTTTTAAGTTTTAATACTACTCCTTAGTTTCAATCGAAAAAAAACTTTTTCATGTTTATTTTTTCATTGTTTCTTTTACATTAAAGCTAGAAAATCCCAGGCCCTTTTCATTGAATTTCTCTTCCCCAATGATATATTCCTCCAAGAAAAGAGCCTCCCACATGGCTCCCTCCCCTCAACCCCACTCCCGAACCAACAGAATCCCCCTGAAAACGTCATTACAGTTCGCAATAACCATAACTGTATGTAAACACTGGTCAAACTTTGTAACTTGCAGCCCCTCCCCCAGGAACTGTGGGGGAGTAAGTCATTCCCAAAGACATAGTTATTGTGGTTTTCGACTATGCGAAACAAAATGGCTATCTCAAAGTTTTGATCCGTTGACTTTTGGATCAAGAGCGTGGGAGGGGGCCTAGGTAGCCTCCAATATTTTTGGTCACTTAAAAAAGGCACTAGAACCTTGAATTTCCGTTAGAATGAGCCCTCTTGCGACATTATAGTACCACTTGGTCGATACGATGACCCCCGGGAAAAAAAATAAACACGCACCCGTGATCTGTCTCGTGACCCGTTTACTGTAGGGTTCTCTGATACATTGAATGCGATGGTGTGATTTTCGTTAAGATTCTATGACTTTTAGGGGGTGTTTCCCCCTATTTTCCAAAATAAGACAAATTTTCTCAGGCTCGTAACTTTTGATGACAAAGACTAAATTTGGTGAAACTTATACATTTGCAATCAGCATAAAAATCCGATTCTTTTGATGTATCTTTTAGTATCAAAATTCTGTTTTTTAGAGTTTCGTTTACTATTGAGCCGGGTCGCTCCTTACTATAGTTCGTTACCACGAACTGTTTGATATTCAAACTGAGGATTCTTATGATTACATTAAAGCTGACCTCCAAAAAAAATTCTAAACTTCAAATTGTAAAAAAGGCAATCCTTATGGCTTCCCTGCAGTCATTAATAAAAAATTATTGGTATGAAGAAGAATGAATTATCTGGAACAATTATGTCTGAAGTTGTAGGGTTGAGATCAAAAATTCACGCTTATTTAAAAGAGGGTGATGATGAAACCAAAGCAAAAAAAAATTGAAAGGTATCAAAGCGAATATCATTAAAGAATAAATAACAGTCAAACAGTTCGTGGTAACGAACTGTAGTAAGGAGCGACCCGGCTCAATAGCAACCAAAACTCAAAAAATGGGGTTTTGATATCAATAGCTACATCAAGAGAATTGCATTTTATTCCTAATTTTAAATATATAAGTTTAATCAAGTTTAGTCTTACCCATCAAAGGTTACGAGCCTGAGAAAATTTGCCATATTTTAAAAAATAGGGGGAAACAACCCCTAAAAGTCATAGAATCTTAACGAAAATCACACCATCAGATTCAGCGTATCATAGAACCCTTTTGTAGAAGTTTCAGGCTCCTATCCACAAAAATGCCGAATTTTGTATTTTTTGCAAGAAGACAAATCACGGGTGCGTGTTTGATTTGTTTGTTTGTTGTTTTTTTTCCCAGGGGTCATCGTATCGACCAAGTGGTCCTAGAATGTCGCAAGAGGGCTCATTCTAACGGAAATGAAAAGTTCTAGTGCCCTTTTTAAGTGACCAAAAAAATTGGTGGGCACCTAGGCCTCCTCCCACGCTCATTTTTTCTCCAAAGTCAACGGATCAAAATTTTGAGATAGCCATTTTGTTCCACATTGTCAAAAACCATAATTACTATGTCTTTGGGAATGACTTACTCCCCCACAGTCCCTGGGGGAGGGGCTGAAAGTTACAAACTTCGGCCAGTGTTTACATATAATAATGGTTACTGGGAAGTGTACAGCGTTTTCAGGGGATTTATTTGGTGTTGGGGGTGGGGTTGAGGGGAGGGAGCTATGTGGGAGGATCTTTCCTTGGAGAAATATGTCATGGGGGAACAGAAATTCAATGAAAAGGGCGCAGGATTTTCTAAAATTACTATAAAAAAAACAATGAAAAAATAAACACGGAAAAGTTTTCTCAGTTTAAAGTAAGGAGTAGCATTGAAACTTAAAACGAACGGAGATTGTTACGCATATGAGTGGTTCTAAAAATACTTTAGCATAAAGAGGGAGGTATTCAGGAGGAGATAAATACCTCGCTCTTTATGCTATAGTATTTTTAGTAATTTCAACTATTTATTCTACGGCCTTTCGGGTTCAGGGGTCATTCTTAAAGAATTGGGACAAAACTTACGATTTAGTGCAAAGAGCGAGGTATTAACGAGGGTACAAACCCCCTCATATACATAATAAAAATTTAAGAATATAAAAGTTTGTTACGTAAGCTAAATTTTAAGTTACGTATAGTTTTTACTAATAAAAACATTCGTTAAAAATTAAAATTTATAGTTGCCTTTTTATGTAACCGAAAAATTGCAGGGCAACTAGGCTTTCCCCAACCCTTATTTCTCAAAATCGTCTGATCAAAACTAAGAGAAAGCCATTTAGCCAAAAAAGGAATTAATAGGCAAATTTCATTTTAATAATTTATGTTTGGAGAGCCAAAATCAAACATGCATTAATTCAAAAACGTTCAGGAATTACATAAAAAAAACTAGTTTTTTTAACTGAAAGTAAGGAGTGACATTAAAACTTTAAACAAACGGAAATTACTCCGTATATGAAATGGGTTGTCCCCTCCGCAATCCTTTGCTCTTTACGCTAAAGTTTGACTCTTTGCCAAAATTCTGCTTTTTAAAACAATTAATTACGTATATGAAGGGATTCACCCTCTCATCAATACATCACTCTTTACACTAAAGTTTTTTTAGTACTTTCACAAGAGCTATTTATTCTAATCAAATATTTGTGATTCAGTGGTCATTCTTAAGAAATTGACACAAAATTTGAACTTTAGCGTAAAGAGCAAGGTATTGACGAGGGAGCAATCTTAGTTCTAGGGGACCAAAAACGACTGGTTTTCAGCAAAGAGGACCGGGAAAGTAAGAAAAGGTATAAACAAATACAACAGATGGAAAAGAAATTAATAATCCAATTAAAGGATATAAAATAGTGAGCTCTCCACAAAAAAAATCCACCGCCGCCTCTGGCACGCTTGACAAGAAAAGACAATTTTTCAAACTCTTCTTGTGCACAATAGTGGGCCTGCTCAAGAACCAGGTAGAAGTAATCTTCAATAGTTTTAACATAAACACACTAGCTTATTCCGACGACCTCACAAGCTACCAGAAACCGAGTCCAGTCTACAGGCCCAAGTCTCCGAACTTAAAATCTGCATCAAATAGCTTCAGCATACGAATAAACCCAAAGAAGACAAAATTTGAGCGCTCCACGAAAGTCCCAAACACTTCCCTCTTCATGTCATAGTAAGCGGCAAAAAAGTCGAGCAAGTAACCAAGGTTGCGTACCTAGGGAGCCTACTATCATCAGACTATAATTGTTCCGATGAAATATCTTTAAAAAATACCTTCAAAGGCAATTGAAGCGGGAAATCTCAAATGTCAATAAAGAGTAATTACAGCACCTCAGGTGGCAGGGTCAAATACAACGAATGGAAAAGCCACACCTGCCAATTGTTACCTTTGAAAAAAGGGTCCATGCTATCCGTCCCTATGGAAGACCTAGGAAGAGATGGCAAGACATCGTCGGAAGAGACCTCCTATGCCTCCTCAAAAAACCTGACGACAAAACATCATGTAGAATGCTAATCCATGAACGTGTGAAGAAGAATACCCCAACCTGTCCTCTCAAGGTTTGGAGCAGCATTGAAACTTAAAACAAACAGAAATAATTACATGTATAAAGGGAGTCGCCCCTCCTCGACACCTCGCTCTTTACACTAAAGTTTTTTAGAACTTGAAAAAAGCGTCTTATTTTTCTAATTAAAAGGCCTTTCTATTTGCGGAGTCATTCTTAAAGAATTGGGACAAAATTCAAACTTTAGCGTAAAGACCGAGGCGTTGAGGAGGGAGCAACCCCATTCATATACGTAATAATGCATAATTAGAAAGATGTGTTATTCAAAAAAAGTGTAGAGCTTATCAAAAACTCAGCATACATTAAGAGCAAACAAACACAATTTCTTACAAAAAGAAAGTAAAAGTGCTGTAGACCCTAAAGACACTAAAAGAAAATGTTTTGAAAAATAAAATAAACACGGTACCCTTGGGATTTAATTCCTTGAAGATATAAGATTAACTGGAGGTTTGGAGGTTCCTCCCTCAAGCTGTGAAGATAATAAGATATAAGCTGAAGAAGATATAAGCTGAAGATATAAGCTCAAGGTACATATATGAAATATATTAAATGAGAATGTTGAGGTGTGGTTCTGTTAGTACAGCATTGGACTTCAAATTAGAGTTTATTGCAATCGATTATTGCATGTTTTTTTTCAATCAAGATCTTATCCCTTCTTTATGAGTATTTTCAATTAATTTTATTGTCTTTGTAAATTTGATGCACTCATTTTAAAAGCATGTCCTGGGAAGGTATTTTATAAAGCAGTGGCGCGTTCAAAAATATATGTGGGGGGGGCTGACCAGGGGTCGTGGGACAACCAACAGAAAACGTTAAAGATTCCTTATAATAAAATGGTATTTAAAGGCATTACTTTAAGTTTATTTTGGTTCTTTGAATACAAGTTTTGAACAGGGACTAAGGAACTAATGGCAAAACCGAGCTGATTATCACTAAATCCATACCCTAGCAAATGGCGTAGTTTCTTCAAAATCTTGTTCGGGAGGGATCAAAGTTGGAGTAAAACTTCACAAATTAAGTGAAAATGACAGGGAAAACTGAAAACTAGCCATATAGTAATAAAAAAGGTTAGCCTTAACACCTTTAACTGGAGGTTTGCAAAATCAACTCCCGTATGTTCCTCCCCAAAGCTCCCTTAATAAGCGAAGCAATTAAGGTACATATACGAAATATATCAAATTATAATTGTTAGAGGTGTGGCTCTCTGAGTAGAGCATGTACTAAAGAAAACTAACCTCTTTCAGTGGATGGAATTATGTAGGCCTATCTCAGTTTTGAAAACAATTTATGGGAAACTAAATTTCAGATGGAGAGGGGTGCAAACTGGGGTCTGGTGGAAAACCAAGGTCCGATATGGCCAGTTGCCCACTCTGTATCAAAGCCAATTTCACCCCTGACCGGAACCACTATCAACTTAGTGGCTAAAGAAGCGCAGGTCTATGGTTCTGGATCCGCTCGATGTTATATATTAAAAGAGGGATTATTTACTGAAACACATACTTATTCAAATTATTTACTTGACAGTTCCACCGTAATATTATCTCCATACGTAAGACTGTGCATCCACAGAGGAAGAAAGACAAAGAAAACAGTAGGAGAATTCAGGTAATTCTTCCAAAAAAATTATAAATTAAAACAAACTTAGTTTATAATACCATTTACTATAATACCATTTATTTAGGGACAGGTCAAATAGCTCCCTAAGCCTTAAGGCCCATTTCTGTTGGGCTAGCAAAATTTCTAAAAGCATGTTGACATGCAAACTTGTGCTCTTAGTTAACCACTTGCGTCGAAGCTACTCACCTGGAGCTACTTTCGTGTGCGCTACTACATTTCATTTTATTAGACAAGGAATTAAAGATTTATTTCTTCTTTTTTTTTCTTTATTTTTACAAAAAGTAACGACACTATGTTTTGATTATTTTCTTCACTCTAGACTTATTTTTCCTGTACGAATTCTTCCTTCAGCTCCTTAATAAAGGTTAAGGCGTCTCATCTCCCCAACATTGGAGGTAGTTAGAAATATGAGAAAATAAGTTTTTAACGGAAACTAAGGGCCGACAATAAAACTTAAAACGAACAAAAATTGTTCCGTATAAATAAAAAAATTTCGTGGAAATGTCGTTTCTATATTAAATTAAATACAAAAACAAGTTTTTTTTTAAATGAAAGTAAGGAGCGACATTTAAACTTAAAGCAAACCGAAGTTACTCCGTATATGAAAAGGGATTTTCCTCTTCAACGCCTTGCTCTTTACGCTAAAGTTTGACTCTTTTTCTTAACTCTACCTCTTAAAACAGTAAACAACTTTAGCGTAAAGAGTGGGGCGTTGAAGAGGAAAAGCCCCTTTCATTACGGTTCCCTTTCGAACTGTAATTTCAATTCGTTTTAGTTTTAATGTCGCTCCTTACTTTCATTTAAAAAAACCTGCATTTTCATTTTATTTCTGGACGTTTTTTAATTAATGCATGTTTTGATCTTGGCTTTCCGAACATAAATAATTAAAACGAAATTTGTATATTAATTTTTTTGGCTAAATGGCTTTCTCATAGTTTTAATTGGAAGATTTTGAGAAAAAAGAGCGAGGGAGGAAGCCTAGTTGCCCTCCAATTTTTTGATTACTTAAAAAGGCAACTAGAACTTTTAATTTTGTACAAACATTTTTATTAGTAAAAAATATAAGTAACTTACAAATTGACTTACGTAACGAACTTCTATATTCGTATGTTTTTATTGCGTATACGAGGGGGTTCACCCTCGTCGATACCTCGTTCTTTACACTAAAGCTTAAATTTTGTCCCAATTCCATAAGAATGACCCTTGAATCACAAAGGCCGTAGAATAAATAGTTGAAATTAATAAAAATACTTTAGCGTAAAGAGCGAGATATTACGAGAAGGTTAGCCCCTCATATGTGTAATAATTTCTGCTCGTTTTAGGTTTTAATACTGCTCCTCACTTTCACAGGTCCCCAAAGTTGTCCCCAAAGACATCATTATTAAGACTTTTGACTATAGTGAATAAAATGGCTATCTCAGAAATTTTGATCATGTGATTTTGGGGAAAAAATGAGCGTGGGAGGGGGCCTCGGTGCCCTCCATTTTTTGGGTCACTTAAAAAGGGCACTAGAACTTTTAATTTCTGTTAGAATGAGCCCTCTCACTACATTCTTGGACCACTGGTTAATACGATCACCCCTGGGAAAAAAACAAACAAAAAAGCAAACAAATAAACACGCATCCGAATTGAAACTTAAAACGAAGAAAAATTATTACTTCACAGCACATCTAATATATATATATATATATATATATATATATATATATATATATATATATATATATATATATATATATATATATATATATATATATATATATATATAATATATATATATATAAAACTAGTGCAAATAAATCAACAAGTGATATCTCTTTATGCTTGTAGGATTACAGAAAACTAGCGCTTTACTGAAAACAAAAAAACAAATATAATACTAGGTCTCATCTAGTATGTCTAGAAATGAAGAAAATATCAACCGTTATATAAAATCTGGGAATCTAGTTATTTTTCTCTATAAAACGGAAAATTTCAAGTTGTGATAAAAATTCTAAAGCGAGTCAGTAGGCTTAATATTACCAATATTGCTTTACTTTGAACTTGTCTATAAGAGAATCATGAAATGTCCTTTTCAGGTCCAAAAAAGGAAGTCAATCATTGGACTGAGCTCATTTTGCAGAGGTGATGCCACTTAAACGAAAGCAAAATTAATTAAAACAAGAATCTAAAAAAGCTGACTTTATACTTTTAAAATGGTTTACTTTTACCGTACCAAAACTCCTATGCTGTTTTGTGTTTTCAGTGAAGCACCAGTTTTCTGTAATCTTATGAATCGGAGGCAAGAAAATTGGAGGCAAGATTTATCCCTGCTAATACTAATTAATCAAAGTAAAAAACTTTCCAGAAAGGGACTTTCCCATCGAAAAAAAAGGCCAAGGGCATCGGCAGAAGACTTTCCTGGGGGTGGGGAGGTAGACATCAAAATAGCAGTGGTGGCGCGGTGACAGGGAATATATTTCAGAATATTTTTAGAGTTTTATGTGGTTCGCTCTTTACTAAGTCACAGCTACGGCTGAAACAATAATTTTTCCTTAAATAATTGCAGAGTTAAATATGCTTAAGCATGACACGGTATTATCAAACAGTTCGTGGTAACGAACCACGTAAGGAGCGATCCGGCTCAATAGTAACCAAAACTCTAAAAAATTGAATTTTGATATCAATAGCTACATCAAAAGAATTGCATTTTAATGCTGATTTTAAATATATAAGTTTCATCAAGTTTAGTCTTACCCATCTAAAGTTACGAGCCTGAGAAAATTTGCTTTATTTAGGAAAATAGGGGGAAACACCCCCTAAAAGTCGTAGGATCTTAACGAAAATGACATCATCAGATTCAGCATATCAGAGAACCCTACTGTAGAAGTTTCAAGCTCCTATCTACAAAAATGTGGAATTTTGCATTTTTTGCCAGAAGACAAATCACGGGTGCGTGTTTATTTGTTTGTTTTTTTGTTTTTTTTTTCCCCAGGGGTCATCGTATCGACTAAATGGTCCTAGAATGTCGCAAGAGGGCTCATTCTAACGGAAATGAAAAGTTCTAGTGCCCTTTTTAAGTGACCAAAAAAATTGGAGGGCATCTAGGCCCCCTCCCACGCTCATTTTTTTCCCAAAGTCAACGGATCAAAATTTTGAGATAGCCATTTTGTTCAACATAGTCGAAAATCATAATAACTATGCATTTGGGGGTGACTTACTCCCCCACAGTTCCTGGGGGAGGGGCTGCAAGTTACAAACTTCAACCAGTTTTTACATATAATAATGGTTATTGGGAAGTGTACAGACGTTTTCAGGGGGATTTTTTTGGTTTTGGGGGTAGGGTTGAGGGAGGGGGCTATGTGGGAGGATCTTTCATTGGAGAAATATGCCATGGGGGAAAAAATTCAATGAAAAGGGCGCAGGACGAATCTGGTCACGTTAGAAAAAAACGTCAAATTCAGAGCTTAATATACAATACTGGGTGTTCGGAACCTCTCTATTATGGAGTATAATTTGAAAATAACATAACTATACGAGCGATAAAACATATATACCACAACCATAACTCAACTAACGAAAGAACTGCTAAGAGATAACACAACTATAAAGCGAAAACAGGTGAAAACTAACGGGAAAATAAACGAACTAAGAGGTGGAAGGGGCCCAGAGAAAAAATATAATCCTTTTTCAATTTTGAGCCTAACTTCCGCAAAGGAGTAATAATGTCAGAAGCCCCGAAATACCGAATTATTTTCTTTTCAAACAGTTCGTGGCAAAGAACTGTAGTAAGGGGCGACCCGGCTCAATAGTAAACGGAACTCTAAAAAACGGAATTTTGATGCTAAAAGATACATCAAAAGAATCGAATTTTCACGCTGATTCTAAATATATGAGTTCCAATTAATTTAGTCTTTGTCATCAAAAGTTACGAGCCTGAGAAAATTTGCCCTATTTTGGAAAAAAGGGGGAAACATCCCCTAAAAGTCATAGAATCTTAACGAAAATCACACTATCGCATTCGGCATATCAAAGAACTCTATAGCGAAAATTTCTAGCTCCTATCTAAAAAAATGTGGAATTTCATATTTTTTGCCAGAAGACAAATCACGGGTGCGTGTTTATTTGTTTGTTTGTTGTTGTTTTTTCTTTTCCCCAGGGGTCATCGTATCGACCAGGTGGTCTTAGAGTGTCGCAAGAGGGCTCATTCTTACGGAAATGAAAAGTTCTAGTGCCCTTTTTAAGTGATAAAAAAATTGGAGGGCAAATAGGCCCCCTCCCACGCTAATTTTTTTCAAAAAGTCAACAGATTAAAATTTTAAGATAGCCATTTTGTTCCGCATAGTCGAAACCATAATAACTATGTCTTTGGAAATGACTTACTCCCCCTCAATTCCTGGGGGAGGGGCTGCAAGTTACAAACTTTGACCAGTGTTTACATATAGTAATGGTTATTGGGAAGTGTACAGACGTTTTAGCCAAAAAAATTTAATATACTAATTTCATTTCAATAATTTATGTGCGGAGAGCCAAAATCAAACTTGCATTAATTCAAAAACGTTCAGAAATTAAATAAAAAAAACTAGTTTTTTTAACTGAAAGTAAGGAGCGACATTAAAACTTAAAACGAACAGAAATTACTCCGTATATGAAATGGGTTGTCCCCTCCGCAGTCCCTCGCTCTTTACGCTAAAGTTTTTAATTGTTTTAAAAAGTAGAATTGTGGCAAAGAGTCAAACTTTAGCGTAAAGAGCGAGGGACTGCGGAGGGGACAACCCATTTCATATACGGAGTAATTTCTGTTCTTTTTAAGTTTTAATGTCGCTCCTTACTTTCAGTTAAAAAAACTAGTTTTTTTTATTTAATTGCTTAAGAAGACCATGCAAGGTCGGGGAATCAAACAGTTCAAACGAATTGTAAGTGATGAGCAATATGACTCAATAGTAACTAAAACCCTGAGAAACAGTCTTGATAATAATAGGTACATCAGAGGAATTAAATTTTGATCGTAATTCAAAATTCATAAAATTAATCAGTTTTAATTCTACCCATAAAAAATTACAAGTCTGAATAAAATTGCCCAACTTTTGAGAAACATCAAATGACCTTAATTAAATCACACCAACAGATTTAGCATATCGGAAAAACCCTACGGTAAAAGTTTCACGGTCCTAAACACAAAAACGTGGAATTTTACATTTATTTCCAAAAAGAAGATCAATGATGTGTTTTTATTATTTTTTTTTGTAATTAAAATCTAAATTCACCGAAGTGTTACGCGGCTGTTTTGTTCAAAAGGACTATCTTTGATCAGGAAAATGAAACAGTTCGTGGTAAGGAACTGTAGTAAGGTATTTTATTCTTTTAAAAAGCAGAGTTGTGACAAAGAGCCAAACTTTAGCGTAAAGAACGGGGTGTTGAGAAGGGGACAACCCCTTTCATATACGGAATAATTTCTGTTCGTTTTAAGTTTTAATGTTGGTCCTTACTTGCAGTTAAAAAAACTTGTTTCTTTAATCTAATTTCTACCTAAGATGAGCTTAAATATCCTTTTCATTTTGTCAACTGCTCAATTTAATATTTCTAGTATAACTATATGAGCAATTTTCAAGCAGTTCGTGGTAACAAACTGTAGTAAGGAGTTACCCAGCTCATTAGTAATCAAAACTCTGAATTACGATACCAATTGTTAAATCAAAAGAGTCGCATTTTAATACCAATTTCATTACCCATCACACCATCAGATTCAGCTTATCAGAGAGCCCTACTGCAGAAGTTTCAAGCTCCTATCTGCAAAAAATTGGGATTTGCTATTTTCTACCAGAAGTCAGATCACGGATGAGTATTTCTTTTCTCCAGGGGTGATCGTATAAACCAGTGGCCCTAGAATGTCACAAGAGAGATCATACTAATGGAAATTAAAAGTTCCTGTAACCTATTTAAGCAACGCAAAATATTGAAAGACACCTTGACCCCCTCCTAGGAGCATTTTCCCCCAAATTCATCAGAGCAAAATTTTGAGAAAACCATTCTGTTCACCTTAGTCGAAAAACTAATAGTATGTCTTTGGGGATGCCTTAATCCCCCACAGTCCCCAGGAGTGGGGCCACAAGTTAAAAACTTTACAGACATTTTCTGGGGGACTATTTCCGTTGGGGTGAGGACGGGGCGAGGAAGGGGGTTATGTTTGAAGATTTTTCCATGGAGATTTTCACTGAAGGGGGCACAAGATTTTTCAGTATTACTAAAAAAAAACAATGAGAAAATAAATAATATTTTTCAACTGGAAGTAATGATCAGTATTCAAACTTAAAACGAACATAGAATATTACGTATATACGGGGATTTGTCTCCTCCACAATACTTTGTTCTTCAAAATTAATATTATAAGTTAATATTAAATTAATATATTATTATAATTTACAATAAAATATATATTAACTAAATTTCACTAAATTGTGGCTTTCAACATTCCTACTAAAAAAAAAATACAGTTACTCCATATTGCTTCTCATTGGGAACAGTTAATTGACCTAAGAAGTTTCCGTGCTCGAGGTTACGTCTGTTTTTCAAAATTAATATTATAAGATAATATTAAATTAATATATTATTAAAATATACAGTAAAATATATATTAACTAAATTTCACTAAATTGTGGCTTTCAACATTCCTACTAAAAAAAAATACAGTTACTCCATATTGCTTCTCATTGGGAACAGTTAACTGACCTAGGAAGTTTCCGTGCTCGAGGTTACGTCTATTTTTCAAAATTAATATTACAAGTTAAAAATAAATTAATATTTTATTATAATATACAATAAAATATATATTAACTAAATTTCACTAAATTGTGGCTTTCAACCTTCCTACTCCAAAAAAATACAGTTACTCCATATTGCTTCTCATTGGAAACCGTTAACTGACCTAGGAAGTTTCCGTGTTCGAGGTTACGTCTGTTTTTCAAAATTAATACTAAAATAATATACTTAAAAAAATATATTTCTTTCAAAATATATATTAACTAAATTTCACTAAATTGTGGCTTTCAACATTCCTACTCCAAAAAAATACAGTTACTCCATATTGCTTATCACTGGGAACAGATAACTGACCTAGGAAGTTCCCGTGCTCGAGGTTACGTCTGTTTTTCAAAATTAATATTAAAGGAACAAAAAAGACGAATCCCCAGTGCTTCAGCCCAGCCTAGAGAGCATTTGGCACAAAGACCTGTTTTTATCTGTTACCAGTATATTGTATCAGACTAACAACGCTTCTTAACTACTATGGTTCTTGCATAAGCCCTTCAGTCTGATGCTACAGCCAAGTTCCAACTCTGGGTCCTATACTACCAAGCTGAAATCCTCCCCACTGTGCTACCATGGGGATAGGCCAGAAGTGATCTTGTACAATGAATGTCAGCAAGATATTTACCTCATGACCGATCTTCGGCAACGCTATAGATCAGGCTTCAATATTTTATAATTGTTATTCATTTATTTTTCCCCTGGGTTACTTCATATGGAAGGGGTGATCGTATAAGCTTCAGGAGGGGCTTATTTAATTCGAAATCAGAAGTTCTAAGGCCCTTTTTCTGAGTCAAAGTGATCGGAGGACAACTAGCCACCAACACACCTTTTCCCCAAAGCGCATCTGATATAAATATAGCCATTGTGTTAAGAATAGTTCAAAGATCAGACAAAACCCTGAGGTCCACACAACCCCCCAGAGAATAGGGGCAAGCATTGTAAGTTATGCCTTGGGGGTATATATGGTTCTTATGGAAGGGATGCTCGTATAAACTTCAAAAGTTCTAGCTTACTTTCTAAAAGTCAAAAGAGATTAGAGGCCAATTAGAGTCCCCCCCCCTCACCTTTTTCCCCGAAACCAATCTGATAAAAATTTAAAGATAGCCATTTTATTAAAATTATTTCAAAAATCAGATCAAAAAACTTTCGGGAATAACCTGCCAGTGCCTGGGAAAAAGCGTTGTAAGTTATACCCTGGGGACAGATAGTTCTTATAGAAGGGGTGCTCGTATAAAATTCAGAAGGGGCTCATTTGATAGGAAATTGAGAGTTTTAGTTCAAATTTTAAAAGTCAAAAGAGATCGGAAAACCCCCATGCCATTTTTTTCCACAAACACATCTGATAAAAATTTCGAGATAGACATTTTGTAAAAAATAGTTCAAAGATTAGATAACAAACACCCTGAGATTGACACCCCCCCCCCAGATACCGGGGCAGGCGTTATAAGTTATGCCGCAGGGAATATATATGGTTCTTATGGAAGGGGTACTCGTATAAATTACATAGGGGGCTCACTTGATAGGAAATTTAGAGTTCTAGTTCACTTTTTAACAGTCAAAACAGATCAGAAGGCAGCTAGCCACTTTAAACATCAGATAATGAAAACTCCGGGACTGAAGCAACCCCCGGTGATAGGTATTTTAAGTTAGGCCCTGGAGGCATATAAGGTTCTTATGAAAGGGGTGGTCGTATAAATTTCAGAAAGGGAACCTTATTTTGAAGGGAACTGGAACAAGAGTCAAATTTGAACAGAAGGCAACTAGACCCCCCTCCCCTTACACCCTGTTTCCCCATTTGCATCCGATCAGAATGTTTGAGACAGTCATTTTGTTAAAAATAGTTCTAACATCAGACAAGACAAACTTTGGGGTCCATACAGCCCCCCCCCCTCCTAGAGCCTAGAGGAGAGTGTTACAAGTTATGCTATACCCCGGAGGCATTTAAGGTTTCGATAGAAGGGGTGGTCGTACATGCTTCGCGGAGGACTCAAATGATTAGAAATAGATCGTATAAACTTCGAAGGGGGGCTTATTCGATTCATAACAGACGGCCGGACAGACACTATATTTTTGTATATATACTGGCTGTTAGTGCGGCGCTTCACGCCCCTCCCCAAGCCTCCTTGCGCACGTGAGTCGTTACTTGCCATATTGGTTGCGCACTATTGTAGTTGTGTCCCTGGGTCCCACCTATGAATATAGATATATATATATATATATATATATATATATATATATATATATATATATATATATATATATATATATATATATATATATATATATATATATATATATATATATATATATATATATATGTTTTTAACTACTTAAAACTTGCGAATATACAACATTATTTGCTATCCTATTGTCTGTGCATATACAAAGCCTTATATACTTATAATAACGTCATCTGCAAACGCTCTTATTACAGACAAACAAACATGCATACATACGACTTATTTTTATATAGATAGATAGATAGATAGATAGATATACATATACAATATAAATTGACTATGTAAAACTTGCGAATATACAACATTCTTCGCTGTCCCATTGTCTGTGCATATAAATAGTTTTTCAGGTTTACCGACCCTCGAAAATGCAACATACAATTGTCCATGGGAAAAGCAATCTGCATTAAGATCTATACCGAATTTTTTCTAATGATTGCCCTTGAGCTTTGTTGATGGTGATTGCAAATGCTAATCGAATTGGGAATTACAATCTTTTAAATTGAAAAAGCAGATCCGTTGGAATCATGGGAATTTGAGGAATAAGAAAAACCTCACCCTCAAATGGCCCTGTCAAGATTGTTGCCTCTATTACGTTTTCCATTGTTTTTTTTTTTTTTTTACGGCAAGTTGCGTGCCATTGCAAAGCTTTGGTGGGTTAATATTTCGTAACAGTATTATTGATACGCCTATTTTCAGTTTTTTCACGTGTGCTGGAAACCCTGAGACATCTAGGGAATTTAAAAATTCAGGTGGATAATTAACAGCTTCATTTGGTTCCAGAACTGTGTCGACTGACTTGTAAATGACTGCCTCGTCTCGAATCTTGGTCAAAATAATATTGTTGATTTCGTGGACGTCTTTATTCTTGGCTGCCAGAATCGGTCATTCACTTATCCATTTATTATTTTTATAATTGGTTAGAATATTCGGAAATACCTTTTCAACCAATTCATTTTTGGACGTCACTAAATTGCAGAATTCAGCAGGTAGTTGTATACATCCTGAAATTGAGTCTACTGGGGGCTTTCCGTTTCCCATTGCCAGCAATTGATCTGAAAATATTTCACCAGAGTCATCGTTTTGCAATTGGACACGCATATTTATAGTTAATTTTAATGTCTTTACGTGTGCCTATAAATTAGAATTTTTCAGGCAAGCATTCATTTCGTCTGCAGGGGTTGATATAGGTTTTATAGGTAATGTTTGCCTGAAATCTCCCAAAAGCAATATTAATGTGCTGCCAAAGGGTTTCGAATTATCTCACAAATCTCGCAATGATTGCTCCAGAGCCTCGAGTGATTTTTTGTGTGCGATTGTGCACTCATCCCAAATAATAAGTTTGCATTGCTGCTATACTTTACCCATCCCAGATGTTTTAGAAATATTGCAAGTGGGAGTTTCTGTAGAATGCAAATTCAGAGTCAATTTCAAAACGGAATTAGCAGTTCTTCCACCAGGAAACAATGTTGCGGCTATTCTGAACGATGCAATTGCCAACGCTATGTCATTTTTGATCGAATTGATGCCAGAATCAATTTTATCAAAAAGGTTTTACCAGTACCACATGGTGCATCCAAAAAGAAGATTTCTCCAATGCTCTTATCGACAAAATACATTATCGTATCATAAATATCTTTTTGCTCAGACTTTAACTTAGAAATATTATTTTTTTACATACAACAATATATCCCTCGTATTGTAACTTTGTTCGTGATCCCATTCTACACATTTCGAAACAGCAGCGTTACGATTAGGTAAAGTATTCCCAAATCCTGAAGAAGTTTGTTTGCCATACATAAGCACAAATCTTCAGTAATAACTAAAGCGTAGTTATAAATTTCTGATGTAAAATCAAAAGTCATATTTGACGTCTTTAACCTTTTTCGACGGTTAAATCCTCGGTTATTTTCGATTTATATTTATCCCTTAACTCTGTTGGAGCTGAAGGAGAGCAAGTTGTTTGTGTGATTCCAAACAATCCATGAATTTAATTTGGAGTTGACGTTTCGCAAGCGTCATTGATGCAGTTTTCCCAGTGTTGGTCATTCTCCAATAAATTCAGAGATTGGCTGCACTACGGTAAGTGTAATGTATAGTACCGTTTACAGTTCTCAAATACTCAAAGGACGTCGGACCGGGTACATTCACAAAGAGCAGGCGGAGAAGGAAATATTCATGTTGATTGGGGTGAATGGTGTAGAGTCTTCCTATCGTGGTATTTTTGAAGATGGTAAGCTGGCCGTTGACTGACTTACCCTGTTTTCGACGTTCAAATGATTTATTTTTAGAATTCCACGTGTAATACGAAGGCACTTCAGTATACAACAGTTTTTTTTTGCAAAAGAATCATTTTGACATAACGAAAAGAAAGCAGTTAACGTTGTATCCAGTGGAGTCAGGGCTCTTTGATGCACGTTGGATTCCAAAAAATAAACGCGTTGACCATTCTGTAAATGTACTGCTAAGTGTACAGCAGCTGGACTTCGTTCATGTATCACTGATTTCGGACTGTAAGCCAGAAACTGCCATGTCTCTGCCTTTGTTGACGTATTTACATGTGTATTTGATTGCCTTTACGGAGTTACAGTATTCAACGTTTATGTGTGCATTAAATGTTTTTGATAATAAAGGTGAATATGGAACAACCCACTGGTTATCTATTTCGATGGTGGTACCGTTACGCTTCTTTGTTATTGCTGTTTTACCTCCATCTTCAGTAGATCTTCTTTTATATTGTGGGTAACCATCATTGCCAGTAGTTGTGTTGGGTACAAAAAGTCAAGGATATTGCTTTTTGTACCTTCCTTTGGCCATGCATGGTGATTTTTCATTCAGTGCACTGCAAGGTCCATGTATCATATTTTTAACCACAATACCATATAAGCCCTTATCAACATTTTCATCAGATATTTCAGTGGAAATCAAATCGTAATTTTATCATGTAGTCAGATTAGTATATGTGCGTGTGGCAATCCTCGTTTTTGCCATTCCAGTGAGTACATCCAGCATCGCACTGATCCAAACACTTTAAGTTTCACTATGTAGTTTATCAGTGATTTCAACTTTTGCCGGGAGACATGGGCCGTAATGTCATGTCTATGAAAAGCCGATTGTCCTTGAAGTAAAAGCTGCTGTATCTCGTCCCAAGATTGATTACATGTAAATGTAGTAATTAAATTTTGACGATCATAGAGACGAACATACACAATAGCATCCCAAGGATATTCATGCATATGACGGGGACTGCCAGCATATGACGAAGGTAAAATCTTTAATCTTCCAACGTTAGTGGTATTACCCGTCATTTACAGCTGCATCTCAAAAATGAATATATTGTTCAGAGTGGAGCTTAGTCTGATTCAGACGGATAAATAGCAAACGTTCTGATTCAATCGTTGAATACATATCAACGATGTATTGGTGAAACAATTGATGGGATTTGAAATATATTTATCTTCATTGTGACGAATCATTAGTCTATAGGAATAGTAATTTTTATTCTTTTGTTTGTAAGTGGATGGATCTATAATTTATTATTAAAGTGATAGCCGTCGGCTCCATCCCCAAAAATGATAGGATATTGTAGGGCATCGTAGCATCGATGAATTTGAGCAATTCTTACCAACTGAGCGTTTCGCTTATGAAGAATACTATCTCGAGGTAAAAACTGATCACCGACCATAACGATTGCCACTTCGTCGATAGCTGGAGAATTGTATCTACGCACATGTTCGCCAGTAGGCTTTTTGTCAGTGGAAATAACAATTTTATGATTCTTGCCTGAGAATGGTAGAAGGGACCCTGCGCTAAGAAAAATTTGCCCTTTTTCTTTGAAACTAGGCATAAATTGGTCTTGATTTTCGATTTCAGGACCAAACGACGTCATTTGGAAACATGAGTTATATTTTCTGATGTTTAATAAAAAACGCTTAGATTCTGACCTAGTTCCAGTAAGCAAAGTGTTTAATGGCTCTAATGATGTAGCCAGTTGAGGAAGTTTAACTTTTCCTGAGGCGCAACACATTCCCATTGTTTCACCATTAAATTTCAAGGCCTTGCAAAAGGGACAAATTTTAGACATAGTCCTTATTTGAACACATCTACTCAAGGTATAATCATCGACTGGTCTCTACTTGAATGCCAGGTGATAATTTCCACGTCGCTCTTGTGATTCCTCGGCACGCTTTCTTTTGGCATTATCTCTTTGAGCCTCAAGCCTGTTTTCAAGTTGTTCTTGTGATTCTTCGGCACGCTTTCTTTTGGCATTATCTCTTTGAGCCGCAAGTCCGTTTTCACGTCGCTCTGGTAGTTCCTCGACACGCTTTCTTTTTTTACTTTCTCTTTCAGCATCAAGTCTGGTTTCGCGTTGCTCTGGTAGATCCTCGCCAAGCCTTCTTTTTTTACTTTCTCTGTCAACTGCAAGTCTGGTTTCACGTTGCTCTCGTGGTTCCTCAACTCGCCTTTGTTGACGTAAATTGCACATTCCTAATCTGGCCCTTTCTTTTTGAACCGCAAGCCTGCCTTAGCTTTGCTCCATTGATTCGTCCTGGTGTTCAATTTTTGGTAACATTTTATCTTTTGACAACCTCAAACTTTTGGATTTCTGTTTTAAGGTTTTCGAATTACTTTAACCCATTGTCAATATATATTGAAATATTTTTACAATTACCAGTTTTTTACATTTTAAATAATTTAATAAAATTGGAAGAGCCTCAATTTTTTTGAATACTTATTATTCAAAAAAAGTATTATTGAATACTTGATTAAGATAGTGGTAAAGAAAATGAAAAAGAACTGAAACCCCTTTTTTGTTTTTTTTTTTAAATGATTTTCATTCTTTCTTTTTTTCAGTTTTTTCTTATTTTGTTTTTCTTTTTTTAGTTTTTTCTTTTTTAGTTTTTTTCTTTTTTAGTTTTTTCATTTTTTATTTTGTTTCTGTTTTAGTTTTTTCTTTTTTAATTTTTTTTAGATTTTTTATTTTTGATTCTTTTTCTTTTTTTTGTCTTTTTATTTTTTGTTCTTCTTTTTATTTTTTTATTTTTTAGTTTTTCTTTTTTTCGTTTTAAATTTTTTTCGTTTAGGCCTATTGTTTTTTTTCTTTTTTTCTTTTTTTATTTTTTGATTTTGTAGTCTTTTAGTTTTTCTTTTTTCTTTTTTGTTTTTCTTTTTTTAGATTTTTGATGTTTTTTCAGTTTTTCTGTTATTTTAGTTTTTATTTTTAATTTTTTTAGTTTCTTCTTTTTTTTAATTCGTATTCTTTTTTAGTTTTTTCCTCTTTTTTAGTTTTTTTTAGTTTTATAGTGTTTATCCTTTTTTTAGTTTTCTACCTTTTAAAGTTTTAAAATTTTTTCCTCTTTTTTAGTTTTCTTTATCTTCTTTATTTTTTAGTTTTTTTCTCCTTTCTGGGTTTTCTTTTTTCAGTTTTATGTTTTTTGGTTTTTCTTTTTTTTCTTTTTCAGCCTTTTCTGTTTTTTTTTCTTTTTTCTTTTTTCTTTAGTTTTTTTTTTAGTTTTTTACCTTTTTTTATTTATTTTTTTGTTTAATTTTTCGTTTTTTTCTTTTTTCGTTTTTTCTGTTTATTAATTTTTTCTTTTTTTAATTTTTTTTTTTTTCTTTTTTTTTTAGCTTTTTCACTAAGTTTTTTCTTTATTTAGTTTTTTATTTTTTTTTATTTTTCTCTTTTTGGTTTTTTCTTTTCTTTTAGTTTTTTAGTTTTTTTAAATATATTTCTATATTTTTTTATTTATTTCTTTTTTTTTACTTAATTTATTAGTTTTTTTTACTTTTAATTTTTTAGTTTTTTTTTCAGTTTTTGCCTTTTTTTTTTTTAGTTTTTTACATTTTTTTCATTTTTAGTTTTCTTTTTCTTCTTTATTTTTCACAAGTCATATGCAAACCCTGAAACAATAATACATACAACTTATTTTGATATATATAGATAGTGTAACGGACATACTTACAACTTAATTTTATATATATAGAGATAGATATATAGATAGATATATCATAGTATTATTTGTAGTCTTATATTATCCTTGTTACACAACAACAAAAATATTAAATACCTTGCGATTGCGTATTGGGCCATTCCTCACCTTCAAAGTGAAGGTTTGTAGGCTTTATTCAACGTGTTGCAAGGATGGTTCCGGTTGGATCCGGTTTGGCTTGGTTGGTTTTTGGTATGCTAGTTTTTTTTCTATTAAACGAGAGCCTCTTCTTTTTTTGGCCTCTATACAGCCTTATTTTTAATTCAATGTTATCGTGTCCATCGTGATTGGGTTGTCTCATCTGATTTTCACTCTCATCTGCAGAGTTATGATCATTTGTGCCTGGGGTTGTTTCATCAGTTGCTCTTGCAATTGTTTGAATCGTTCCGGTCGTAATAGGTCTCATTTTATAATATCCAAAATCTATATAAAAAAATATAAAAATTAGTAGTCTTTGGGTTTTGTTTGTCGAGTGACGTCATGTCGTCATGTCGTCATGAAGTTAGTTGTCGTCGTGTTTGTTATGAAGATGACGTCATTAAAAGTATTTAATAAAATCGTTCAAAGACAAATTTTTAATTGTAAGAAGATCATGGACGGAAAAATGTTTAATTGTAAAATGACTGAAGAACCTAAAATGGCAACAGCTGAGGAAACTGCTCAAAGAGTCTATGCCGAAAAACTTGCGGCTGATAGAGAAAGTAAGAAAAGAAAGCGTGCCGAGGAATCACAAAAACAGCAAGAAAACAGGCTTGCTGTCCAATTGTCTGTGTATATAAATAGATTGTCAGCTTTACCGACCCTCAAACATGCAACATACAATTGTCCATGGGATAAACACTCTGTTTTAAGATCTATACTGCATTTTTCTAATTATTGCCCCTGAGCTTTGTTGATGGTGATTGCAAATGCTAATCGAATTGGGAATTGCAATCTTTTAAATTGAAAAGGCAGATCCATTGGAATCATGGGAATATGAGGAATAAGAACAGCCTCACCCTTAAATGGCCCTGTCACAATTGCTGCCTTTATTACGTTTTTCATTGCTTTTTTTTACGGCAAGTCGCGGGCCATTACTAAGCTTTGGTGGGTTAATATTTCGTAACAGTATTATTGGTACGCCTATTTTTAGTTGTAGCACATTTGGTGGAAACCCTGGGAGATCCAGGGAATTTAGAAATTCAGACGGATAATTAACAGCTTCATTTGGTTTCAGAACTGTGTCGACTGACTTTGTTAGAACTGTGTCGACTGACTAATTGGCTAGAATATTCGGAAATACCTTTTCAACCAATTCCTTTTTGGACGTCAGTAAATTACAGAATTCAGCAGGCAGTTGTATGCGTCCTTAAATTGAGTACTGGGAGCTTTCCGTTTCCAACTGCCGGCAATTGATCTGAAAATATTTCACCAGAGTCATCGTTTTGCAACGGACACGTATATTTATAGTTAATTTTAATGTCTTTATGTTTGGCCATAAATTAGAATTTTTCAGGCAAGCATTCATTTCGTCTGCAGTGGCTGATCTAGGTATTATAGGTAATTTTTGCCTGAAATCTCCCAAAAGCAATATTAATGTGCTGCCAAAGGGTTTCGAATTTCCTCGCTAATCTCGCAATGATTGCTCCAGAGCCTAGAGCAAATTTTTTGTGCCATTGTGCACTTGTCCCAAATAATAAGTTTTCATTGCTGCTATACTTTACCCATCCCAGATGATTTGGAAATATTGCACGTGGGCGTTTTTGTAGAATGCAAATTCAGAGGCAATTTCAAAGCGGAATGATCAGTTCTTCCACCAGGCAGTAACGCTGCGGCTATTCCGGACAGTGCAATTGCCAACGCTATTTCATTTTTTTGATCGAATTGATGCCAGAATCAATTTTATCACAAACGTTTTACCAGTACCACCTGGTGCATCCAAAAAGAAGATTTTTCCAACGTTGTTATCGACACAATGCATTATCGTATCATAAATGTGTTTTTGCTCAGACGTTAACTTAGAAATATTATTTTTTTACATACGACAATAGATCACTCGTGTTGTAGCTTTGTTCACGATCCCATTCTACGCATGTCGAAACAGCAGCGTTACGATCAGGTGAAGGCATTCCCGAATCCTGAAGAGGTTTGTTTGCCTTACATAAGCACAAATCTTCAATAAAAACTAAAGTGTAGTTATAAATTTCTGATGTAAAATCAAAAGTCATATCTGACGTCTCTAACCTTTTTTGATGGAGTATGTCCTCGGCTATTTTCGATTTACATTTCTCCCATAACTCTGTAGGAGCTTAAGGAGAGCAAGTTGTTTGTATGATTCCAAACAATGCACGAATTTGATTTGGAGTTGACGTTTCACACGCGTCATTGATGCAGTTATCCCAGTGTTGGTCATTCTCCAATAAACTCAGAGCTTGGCTTGCACTACGGTAAGTGTCATTTATAGTACCGTTTACAGTTCTCAAATACTCAAAGGATGTCGGACCGGGTACATTCACAAAGAGCAGGCGGAGAAAGAGGTATTCATGTTGATTGGGGCTGAATGGTGTAGAGTCTTCCTATCGTGGTATATTTGAAGATGGTAGGTTGGCCGTCGACTGACTTACCCTGTTTTTCGACGTTCAAATGATTTATTTTTAGCATTCCACATGTAATACGAAGGCACATCAGTATTCAGGAGTTTTTTTTGCATAAGACTAATTTTGACATAATGAAAAGAAAGTAGTTAACGTTGTATCCGGTGGATTCAGGGCTCTTGGTTGCACGTTAGATTCCAAAAAATAAACACGTTGACCATTCTGTAAATATACCGCTAAGTGAACAACAGCTGGACTTCGTTCATTTATCCGAAAAGAGAGAATTCACCACACAGCTTCATTACTACTTATGTATCTTCCAGCCTGATATTGTGCAATTTCATTGATATCACTGATTTCGGACTGCTAGCCAAAAACTGCCATGTCACTGCCTTTATTGACGTTTTTACCTATGTATTTGATTGCCTTTATGGAATTACAGTATTCAGCGTTTATGTGTGCATTAAATATTTTTGATAATAAAGGTGAATATGGAGCAACCCATATTCGTTAACAAAGTATTATTAGATACTTGATTAAGTTAGAGTGGTAAACAAAATGAAAAAGAACTGAAGCCTCTTTTTTGGTTTTTTTAAATGATTGCCATTGTGCTTAGTTTTTCGATTTTTCATTTCTATTCTTTCGTTTTTTCAGTTTTTTCTTTTTGTCGATTTTTTTTATAGTTTTTTTCTTTTTTAGTTTTTCTTTTTAGTTTTTTCATTTTTTATTTTGTTTCTTTTTTAGTTTTTTCCTTTTAATTTTTTTAATTTTTATTTTTTCTTTCTTTTTCTTTAGTTTTTGTATTTTTATTTTTTTTTTTTTTTTTTTTATTTCTTTAAGTTTCTTTGTTTTTTCCTTTTTTTTGGTTTCTTGTTTATTTAGTCTTAGTTTTTCTTCTTTCTTTTTTCTTTTTTGTTTTTTTGTAGATTTTTGATGTTTTTTCAGTTTTTCTGTTGTTTTTGTTTTCCTTTTTTCTTTTTTTAGTTTCTTCTTTTTTAATTTGTATTCTTTTTTAGTTTTTTCTTCTTTTTTTAGTTTTTTAGTTTTTTTTTTAGTTTTTTCAGTTTTTATCCTTTTTTCTTTTTAGTTTTTACATTTAAAGTTTTTTTTCCTCTTTTTTAGTTTTCTTTTTCTTCTTTATATTTTAGTTTTTTCCCCTTTCTGGGTTTTCTTTTTTTACTTTTTTCTTTTTTGGTTTTTCTTTTTTTCATTTTTTCTTTTTAAGCTTTTTCAGTCTTTTTTTTGTTTTTTTCTTTAGTTTTTTTTGTTTTTACCTTTTTTTATTTATTTTTTTATTTTTTGTTTTTTTTTTATTTTTTAGTTTTTTCTTTTTTAATTTTTCTTCTTTTTTCTTTTTTTAGTTTCTTAGCTTTGTTAGTTTCATAGCTTTTTTTTCTTTTTAGTTTTTCCCCTTTTTTATTTTTTTCTTTTGGTTTTTTCTCTTTTAATTTTTTTCTTTTTTAGTTTTTTTTCTTTTAGTTTTTTTAATTTTTTTTATTTATATATATATGTTTTCAAACTTTTTAGTTTTTAAACTTTTTAGTTTTTTTAGCTTTTGTTTTCTTTTTAGTTTTTTAACTTTTTTATTTTTTTGATTTTCTTATATTTTTCTTTTTAGGTTTTTTCTTTTTTGATTTTTTTTTTCTTTTTTTTTCTTTTTAGTTTTTTTAGTTTTTTACCTTTTTTTCTTTTTTTTAGCTTTCTTTTTCTTCTTTATTTTTCACAAGTCTTATACAAACCCTCAAACGAAAAATACATACAGCTTATTTTGATATATATGGATAGTGTAACGGACATACTTACAGTTTACTTTTATATATATATATATATATATATATATATATATATATATATATATATATATATATATATATATATATATATATATATATATATATAGATAGATATATAGATAGACTAGCTGTTGGGGTGGCGCTTCGCGCAAACCCAACACCTAGTTGGTGAGGGCGCTTCGCGCCCCTCCCGAAGCCTCCCGCGGGCGTAAGTCGTTACGCGCCATATTAGCTACGTGCCATTGTAGTTTTGTCCCTGTGTCCCACCAGTGAATTGAATATAGAAAGATATATATATATATATATATATATATATATATATATATATATATATATATATATATATATATATATATAAATAAGTTGTCTGTGGATGTGTCTGTCAGGTAACGTCATGTTTGTGTGTGTAACGTGTCATGTTGTGTAACGTCATGACTGACGTCATGAAGTTAGTTGTCGTCATTTTTGTTATGACGGTGACGTCATTAAAGATATATAAGACAAGCGTTCACGTAGATATCTATTAATGTTTAACTTTAAAATGACTGATGAACTTACAATGGCAACAGCCGAGGAATATGCTCAAAGAGTCTATGCCAAAAAACTTGCTGCTGATAGAGAAAGTCAGAAAAGAAAGCGTGCCGAGGAATCAAAAGAACAGCAAGGAAACAGGCTTGAGGCTGATAGAGAAAGAAAGAACAGAAAGCGTGCCGAGGAACTACCAGAGCAACGCGAAAGCAGACATGCTGCTAAAAGAGAAAGTGAAAAAAGAAGGCGTGCCGAGGAACTACCAGAGCAACATGAAACCAGACTTGCTGCTAAAAGAGAAAGTGAAAAAAGAAGGCGTGCCGAGGAATCACAAGAACAGCAAGAAATCAGGCTTGCTGCTGATAGAGAAAGTAAGAAAAGAAAGCGTGCCGAGGAATCAGAGCAACCTGAAAGTTATCGCCTGGCATTCACGTACAGCCCAGTCGATGATTATAGCTTGAGTAGATGTGTTCAAATCGGGACTATGTCTAAAATTTGTCCCGGTTCACAGACATGACATTACGGCCCGTGTCTTACGGCAAAAGTTGAAATCACTGATAAACTACATAGTAAAACTTGAAGTGATTGGGTCAGTGCGATGCTGGATGTACTCAGTGGAATGGCAAAAACGAGGTTTGCCACACGCACATATACTAATCTGGCTACATAAAAAAATTACCTCGAACGAAATTGATGATGTGATTTCCGCTGAAATACCTGATGAAAATGTCGATAAGGGGTTACATGATATTATTGTAAAAAATATGATACATGGACCTTGCGGTGCGCTGAACGAAAATTCACCATGCATGGCCAAAGGAAGGTGCACAAAGCAATATCCTCGACTTTAAGTATACAACACAATTACTGGCAATGATGGTTACCCACAATATAGAAGAAGATCTACTGAAGATGGCGGTAAAACAGCAATAATAAAGAAGCGTAATGGTACCACCATCGAAGTAGATAACCAGTGGGATGGGTAAAGTATTGCAGCAATGCAAACTTATTATTTGGGATGAGTGCACAATGGCACACAAAAAATCGCTCGAGGCTCTGGATCAATGCTTGAAAGATTTGCGAGGTAAGTCTAAACCCTTTGGCAGCACATTAATATTGCTTGCGGGAGATTTCAGGCAAACATTACCTATAATACCTAGATCAACTCCTGCAGACGAAATGAATGCTTGCCTGAAAAATTCTAATTTATGGACACACGTAAAAACATTAAAATGAACTACAAATATGCGTGTCCGATTGCAAAACGATGACTCTGGTCAAACATTTTCAGATCAATTGCTGGCAATTGGAAACGGAAAGCTCCCAGTAGACTCAATTTCAGGACGTATACAACTACCTTCTGATTTCTGTAATTTAGTGACGTCCAAAAATGAATTGATTGAAAAAGTATTTCCGAATATTCTAAAAAATTATAAAAATAATAAATGGCTAAGTGAAAGAGCGATTATCGCACCCAAAAATATAGACGTCCACGAAATCAACAATATTGTTTTGACCAAGATTCGAGACCAGGCAGTCCTTTACAAGTCAGTTGACACAATTTTGGAACCAAATGAAGCGGTTAATTATCCATCTGAATTTTTATATTCCGTGGATCTTTCAGGGTTTCCACCACACGTGCTACAACTAAAAAAAGGCGTACCAATAATACTTTTAGGAAATATCAACCCACCAAAGCTTTGCAATGGCATGCGACTTACCGTAAAAAAAACAATGGAAAACCTAATAGAGGCCACAATCTTGACAGGGCCTTTTGAGGGTGAGGCTGTTCTTATTCCTCGCATTCCCATGATTCCAACGGATCTGCCTTTTCAATTTAAAAGATTGCAATTCCCAATTCGATTAGCATTTGCAATCACCATTAACAAAGCTCAAGGTCAATCATTAGAAAAATTGTTGTATAGATCTTAATACTGATTGTTTTTCCCATGGACAATTGTACATTGCATGTTCGAGGGTCGGTAAACCTGACAATCTATTTATATGCAGCGACAATTGGACAGCGAAGAATGTTGTATATTCGCAAGTTTTACGCATTTAATTTGTATTGTATCTATCCAACTATCTATCTATATAAAAACGAGTTGTGTGTATGCATGTTTTTTTGTTTGTAAAAAGAGCGTTTGCATATGACGTCATTATTAGTACATACGGCTTTGTATATGCAAAGACAATGGGAAAGCCAAGAATGTTGTATATTCGCAATTTTTACGTAGTTTGAAATACATATATAAGTCTATCTATATTCACAGGTGGGACACAGGGACACAACTACAATGGCGCGTAACTAATATGGCGCGTGACGACTTACGCGCGCGGGGGGGCTGGGGGGGGGGTGGGGCGAAGCGCCCCACCAACTAGGTGTTGGGGTGGCGCGAAGCACCACCCCAACAGCTAGTATATATATATATATATATATATATATATATATATATATATATATATATATATATATATATATATATATATATATATATATATATATATATATATATATATATATATATATATATATATATATATATATATATATATATATGTTTTTAACAACGTAAAACTTGCGAATATACAACATTTTTCGTTGTCCCATTGTCTGTGCATATAAATAGAATATCAGGTTTACTGACTCTTGAACATGCAACATAAAATTGTCCATGAGAAAAACAATCCGTATTCAGATCTATACCTGATTATTCTAATGATTCCCCTAGAGCTTTGTTGAAGTTGATTGCTAATCGAACATTCCCTGTGTCCCCGTCGTCATTTATATATCCCCCTGTACCCCCGGCATCCCCCTTGTAGTTGTGTCCCTCTGTCCCGGTCGTCATTTATATTCCCAGTATCCTGGTCGTCATTTGTGTCCCAGTGTCCCAGTCTGTAATTTCTCTTTGAGTGTCCCCATCGTCATTTATATTCCATTTGTCCCGGTCGTCATTTGCGTCCCGGTCTGTAATTTATCTTTGAGTGTCCCGGTCATCATTTATATCTCCCGGTCGTTATTTGTGTCCCAGTGACCTTTTTTTTAGTTTTTTTTAGCTTTTTTAGTTTTTTTAGTATTTTCTTTTTAGTTTTTTTGTAGTTTTTACCTTTTTTAGTTTTTTCTTCTTTTGTATTAATGCACCAAACGACTTCATTTGGATATATGAGTTATATTTTCTGTTTTTTGATAAAACAAAAACGCTTAAATTCTGACGTAGTTCCAGTAAGCAAGTCATCAATGGCTCTGGGGGTGTAGCCAGTTGAGGAAGTTTAACTTTTCCTGAGGTGTAACACATTTCCATTGTTTCACCATTAAATTTGAAGGCCTTGCAGTAGGGACAAATTTTAGACATAGTCCCGATTTGAACACATCTACTATAAACATCGACTGGGCTGTACCTGAATGCTATGTGATAATTTTCACGTTGCTCTTGTGATTCCTCGGCACGCTTTCTTTTGGCATTATCTCTTGAAGCCGCAAGCCTGTTTTCACGTTGCTCTTGTGATTCCTTGGCACGCCTTCTTTTTCACTTTCTCTCATAGCAGCAAGTCTGGTTTCGCGTTGCTCTGGTAGTTCCTCGACGCGCCTTCGTTGAGGGACATTGCACATTTCTAATCTGGCATTATCTCTTGAAGCCGCAAGCCTGTTTTCACGTTGCTCTTGTGATTCCTCGGCACGCTTTCTGTTCTTACTTTCTCTATCAGCCGCACAGCCGCAAGTGATTCCTCGGAACGCTTTCTTTTCTTACTTTCTCTATCAGCAGCAAGTTTTTTGGCATAGACTCTTCGAGCAGCTTCCTCGGCTGTTGACATTGTAGGTTCTTCAGTCATTTTACAGTTAAATATTTTTCCGTGAACGAATGTTTCCCGGGAAACCGGGACACAAATGACGACCGGGACACAGGGAATATAAATGACGACCGGGACACAGGGACACATCTACAACGGGGACGCCGGGGGGCACAGGCGTCCTCTTTCTTTTCTTAATTTCTCTATCAGCCGCAAGTTTTTTGGCATAGACTCTTTGAGCAGTTTTCTCAGCTTTTGCCATTGTAGGTTCTTCAGTCATTTTACAATTAAACATTTTTCCGTCCATGATCTTCTTACAATTAAAAATTTGTCTTTGAACGATTTTCTTAAATACCTTTAATGACGTCATCGTCATAACAAACATGACGACAACCAACTTCATGACGACATGACGACATGACGTCACTCGACAGACATAACCCACAGACAACTTATTTTTATATATATTAGTTTTAGATATTCTAAAATGAGACCTATTACGACCGAAACCATTCAAACAATTGCAAGAGCAACTGATGAAACAACCCCAGGTACAAATGATCATAACTCTGCAGATGAGAGTGAAAATCAGATGAGACAACCCAATCACGATGTACACGATAACATTGAAGAAGAATTAAGGCTGTATAGAGGTCAAAAAAAGAAGAGGCCCTCGTTTAATAGAAGAAAAAACCATCCTTGCGACACGTTGAATCGAACCTGCGAACCTTTACTTTGAAGGCGAGGAATGGACCAATACACCATCGCAAGGTATTTAATATTTTTGTTGTTGTGTAAAAGGATAACATAAGACTACAAATCTATATATATAAAAATAAGTTGTCTGTGGATCGTGGATCAGGTGACGTCACCTGAAAAAACTGGATCAGGTGACGTCAAAACTGAAAAAAACTAAAAAAAAGGCAAAAACTACAAAAAAAACTAAAAACTAATAATAAAAATAAAAAAGCTAAAAAACTAAAAAAACTAAAAAAAGGCAAAAAACTACAAAAAAAACTAAAAACTAATAAAAAAGCTAAAAAACTAAAAAAAAAACTAAAAAAAAGGCAAAACTACAAAAAAAAACTAAAAACTAATAAAAAAAATAAAAAAGCTAAAAAACTAAAAAAAACTAAAAAAAACTAAAAAAAGGTAAAAAACTAAAAAAACTAAAAACTAAAAAAAAACTAAAAAAAAACTAAAAAACTGAAAAATAAGCTAAAATAAGGTAAAAACCAATAAAAAACTAAAAAAACTGAAAAAACTAAAAAAAGGCAAAAACTACAAAAAAACTAAAAACCAATAAAAAAAGTAAAAAAGCTAAAAAACTAAAAAAACTAAAAAACTTAAAAACTAAAAAAAGGTAAAAAACTAAAAAAAAATAAAAAATAAAAAAAAAATAAAAAAAAAGGAAAAAACTGAAAAATAAGCTAAAATAAAGGTAAAAACCAATAAAAAACTAAAAAGAAAAAAAGGAAAAAACTAAAAAAAATTTTCATCTAAAAAACTAAAAAAAACTAAAAAAGGTAAAAAACTAAAAGAACTAAAAAAGAAAAAAATAAATGACGACACTCAAAGAGAAAGCGACCAGGACAAAGGGAATGTTCGATTAGCAATCAACAAAGCACCGGGACACAGGGAGTACAAAATGACGACCAGGACATAAGTAAAAAAAAAAAACTAACAAAACTAAAAAGAAGGTAAAAACTACAAAAAAACTAAAAAGAAAAAAAAACTAAAAACTAATAAAAAAACTAAAAAATCTAAAAATCTAAATAAACTAAAAAAGAAAAAAAAAGGAAAAAAATAAAGGAGAAAAACAAAACTAAAAAACGAATGTATATACAGACGGTACACCGGGATACAAATGACGACCGGGACACAGGGAATATAAATGACGACCGGGACACAGGGACACAACTACAACGGGGACACCGGGGGAAACAGGGGGATATAAATGACGACCGGGACAAAAAAACTAAAAAGAAAAAAAAAACTAAAAACTAATAAAAAAACTAAAAATCTAAAAATCTAAATAAGCTAAAAAAGAAAAAAAAGGAAAAAATAAAGGAGAAAAACAAAACTAAAAAACGAATGTATATACAGACCGGGACACCGGGATACAAATGACGACCGGGACACAGGGAATATAAATGACGACTGGGACACAGGGACACAACTACAACGGGGACACCGGGGGAAACAGGGGGATATAAATGACGACCGGACACCGGGACAGGGAATGGTCGATTAGCAATCACCATCAACAAAGCTCAAGGGCAATCATTAGAATCATGAGGTATAGATCTGAATACAGATTGTTTTCCCATGGACCATTATATGTTGCATGTTCAAGAGTCCGGTAAACCTGACAATCTATTTATATGCAAAGACAATGGGACAGCAAAGAATGTTGTATATTCGCAAGTATATATATATATATATATATACCATATATATATATATATATATATATATATATATATATATATATATATATATATATATATATATATATATATATATATATATATATATATATATATATATATATATATATATATTATATATATATATATATATATATATATATATATATATATATATATATATATATTTATATATATATATATATATATATATTAATATATATATATATATTCACAGGTGGGACATAGGGACACAACTACAATGGCGCGTAACTATTATGGCGCGTAACGACTTACGCGCGCGGGGGGGGCTTTGGGGGGGGCGAAGCGCCCCCACCAACTAGGTGTTGGGGTGGCGCGAAGCGCCACCCCAACAGCTAGTAATACTATAATTTATCTATCTATATATCTATAAATATATATATATATAATATATATATATATATATATATATATTATATATATATATATATATATACTAGCTGTTGGGGTGGCGCTTCGCGCCACCCCAACACCTAGTTTGGTGGGGGGCGCTTCGCGCCCCCCCCCCAAGCCCCCCCCCGCGCGCGTAAGTCGTTACGCGCCATAATAGTTACGCGCCATTGTAGTTGTGTCCCTATGTCCCACCTGTGAATATAGATAGATGTATATATATATATATATATATATATATATATATATATATATATATATATATATATATATATATATATATATATATATATATATATATATATATATATATATATATGGTTTTAACTACGTAAAACTTGCGAATATACAACATTCTTTGCTGTCCCATTGTCTTTGCATATAAATAGATTGTCAGGTTTACCGACTCTTGAACATGCAACATATAATGGTCCCATGGGAAAACAATCTGTATTCGGATCTATACCTCATGATTCTAATGATTGCCCTTGAGCTTTGTTGATGGTGATTGCTAATCGACCATTCCCTGTCCCGGTGTCCCGGTCGTCATTTATATCCCCCTGTTTCCCCCGGTGTCCCCGTTGTAGTTGTGTCCCCTGTGTCCCCGGTCATCATTTATATTCCCTGTGTCCCGGTCGTCATTTGTATCCCGGTGTCCCCGGTCTGTATATACATTCGTTTTTTTAGTTTTGTTTTTCTCCTTTATTTTTTTCCTTTTTTTTTTCTTTTTTAGTTTATTTAGATTTTTAGATTTTTTAGTTTTTTTATTAGTTTTTAGTTTTTTTTTTTCTTTTTTTTTTTGTAGTTTTTACCTTCTTTTTAGTTTTGTTAGTTTTTTTTTTTTACTTATGTCCTGGTCGTCATTTATACTCCCCTGTGTCCCCGGTGCTTTGTTGATTGCTAATCGAACATTCCTTTTGTCCTGGTCGCTTTCTCTTTGAGTGTCGTCATTTATTATTTTTCTTTTTTTAGTTCTTTTAGTTTTTACCTTTTTTAGTTTTTTTTTAGTTTTTTAGATGAAAATTTTTTTTAGTTTTTTCCTTTTTTTCTTTTTAGTTTTTTTATTGGTTTTTTACCTTTATTTTAGCTTATTTTTCAGTTTTTTTCCTTTTTTTTTAGTTTTTTCTTTATTTTTTATTTTTTTTTAGTTTTTACCTTTTTTTAGTTTTTTTAGTTTTTTTAGTTTTTTAGCTTTTTTACTTTTTTTATTAGTTTTTTAAGTTTTTTTTTGTAGTTTTTTGCCTTTTTTTTAGTTTTTTCAGTTTTTTTTTTAGTTTTTTTATTGGTTTTTTTACCTTTATTTTAGCTTATTTTTCAGTTTTTTTCCTTTTTTTTTTAGTTTTTTTTAGTTTTTAGTTTTTTTAGTTTTTTACCTTTTTTTTAGTTTTTTTAGTTTTTTTAGCTTTTTTTATTTTTTTTTATTAGTTTTTTAGTTTTTTTTTGTAGTTTTTGCCTTTTTTTTAGTTTTTTTAGTTTTTTAGCTTTTTTATTATTTTTTAGTTTTTTTTGTAGTTTTTTGCCTTTTTTTAGTTTTTTTTCTTTTTAGTTTTTTTGTAGTTTTTACCTTCTTTTTAGTTTTGTTAGTTTTTTTTTTTACTTATGTCCTGGTCGTCATTTATACTCCCTGTGTCCCCGGTGCTTTGTTGATTGCTAATCGAACATTCCTTTTGTCCTGGTCGCTTTCTCTTTGAGTGTCGTCATTTATTTTTTTCTTTTTTAGTTCTTTTAGTTTTTTACCTTTTTTTAGTTTTTTTTTAGTTTTTTAGATGAAAAGTTTTTTTAGTTTTTTTCCTTTTTTTCTTTTTAGTTTTTTTATTGGTTTTTACCTTTATTTTAGCTTATTTTTCAGTTTTTTTTCCTTTTCTTATTTTTTTTTTATTTTTTAATTTTTTTTTAGTTTTTTTACCTTTTTTTAGTTTTTTTAGTTTTTTTTAGCTTTTTTACTTTTTTTATTAGTTTTTTAGTTTTTTTTTGTAGTTTTTGCCTTTTTTTTATTTTTTTCAGTTTTTTTTTTTAGTTTTTTTATTGGTTTTTACCTTTATTTTAGCTTATTTTTCAGTTTTTTTCCTTTTTTTTTTAGTTTTTTTAGTTTTTTAGTTTTTTTTAGTTTTTTACCTTTTTTTAGTTTTTTTTAGTTTTTTTAGTTTTTTAGCTTTTTTATTTTTTTTATTAGTTTTTAGTTTTTTTTGTAGTTTTTTGCCTTTTTTTTAGTTTTTTTTAGGTTTTTTTAGCTTTTTTTATTAGTTTTTAGTTTTTTTTTGTAGTTTTTTGCCTTTTTTTAGTTTTTTTAGTTTTTTTAGCTTTTTTATTTTTTTTTATTAGTTTTTAGTTTTTTTTTGTAGTTTTTTGCCTTTTTTTAGTTTTTTTTCAGTTTTCAGTTTTTGTCACCTGATCCAGTTTTTTTCAGGTGACGTCCACCTGATCCATCCACAGATCCACACACAGACAACTTATTTTTATATATATAGATATATATATATATATATTATATTTATATATATATATATATACATATGTATATATATCTATATATATAAAAAATAAGTTGTCTGTCCGTTTACGCCAGATTATATCTTCTATATATATAAAAGAAAACAAACTAGAATGTAAAAAACTGGAAATTGCATAAATATTTCGAAATATTTTGACAATAGATTAAAGTTTTTCGAAAAAAAGAAAAATGGTAAAAAGCTAAAAAAAAATAAAAAGAAAAAACTAAAAAAAAAAATTAAAAATTAAAAAAAATTAAAAAAAGAAAAAAACCTAAAAAGCAAAAAACGTAAAAAAAATAAAAAAGATAAAAACTAAAAAAAAAACTAAAAAGAGCTTAAAAAACTAAAAAAAAAGAAAAACACTAAAAAAAAACTGGGATTGCACAAATATTTCAATATATTTTGACAATAGATTAAAGTAATTGGAAAACCTTTAAAACAGATACCCCAAATTTGAGGTTTAATATAAATTGTTGGAGCTTTAGCATGCATAAAATTACAGACCGGGACACAAATGACGACCGACACAGAGGGAATATAATGACGACTAGGAACCTCAAAGAAAATTACAGGACTGGGGACACCCGGACACAAATCACAACCGGGACGCAGGGACACAACTACAACGGGGACGCCGGGGGGGCACAGGTGGGATATATAATTGACGACTGAGACACAGGGATTGTTTTGAATAGAAAATAACAGACCGGGACACAAATGACGACCGGGACACTGGGGACACAGGGAATATAAATGACGACCGGGACACTCAAAGAGGAAATACAAACTGGGACACCAGGACACAAATGACGACCGGGACACAGGGAATATAAATGCTATTTATATGCACAGACAATGGGACAGCGAAGAATGTTGTTATATTCGCATGTTTTACGTAGTTAAAAATATATATTTATATCTATCTCTATTCACAAGTGGGACACAGGGACACTGCTACAATGGCGCGTAAACTAATATGGCGCGTAACGACTTACGCGCGCGGGGGGGCTTGGGGGGGCGCGAAGCGCCCCACCAACTTGGTGTTGGGGTGGCGCGAAGCGCCACCCCAACAGCTAGTATATATATCTATCTATCTATCTATATATATAAAAATAAGTTGTCTGTCTGTGGATGGATGGATGGATCAGGTGACGTCACCTGAAAAAAACTGGATCAGGTGACGTCAAAAACTGAAAAAAACTAAAAAAAAGGCAAAAACTACAAAAAAAAACTAAAAACTAATAAAAAAAAATAAAAAAGCTAAAAAACTAAAAAAACTATAAAGGTAAAAACCAATAAAAAACTAAAAAAAAAAACTGAAAAAACTTAAAAAAGGCAAAAACTACAAAAAAAAAACTAAAAAACTAATAAAAAAAAAAGTAAAAAAGCTAAAAAAACTAAAAAAACTAAAAAAAACTAAAAAAAGGTAAAAAACTAAAAAAAATAAAAAATAAAAAAAAACTAAAAAAAAGGAAAAAAACTGAAAAATA
Organism: Artemia franciscana; assembly: GCF_032884065.1. Classification (NCBI taxonomy): domain Eukaryota; kingdom Metazoa; phylum Arthropoda; class Branchiopoda; order Anostraca; family Artemiidae; genus Artemia; species Artemia franciscana. The sequence goes on along the minus strand of NW_027062837.1, from coordinate 1,549 downwards.
AGCTAAAATAAAGGTAAAAACCAATAAAAAAAACTAAAAAAAAAAAAGGAAAAAACTAATAAATGACGACACTCAAAGAGAAAAGCGACCAGGACAAAAGGAATGTTCGATTAGCAATCAACAAAGCACCGGGACACAGGGAGTATAAATGACGACCAGGACATAAGTAAAAAAAAAAAAACTATCTATATATATAAAAATAAGTTGTCTGTGGATCTGTGGATCGTGGATCAGGTGACGTCACCTGAAAAAACTGGATCAGGTGACGTCAAAAACTGAAAAAACTAAAAAAAGGCAAAAACTACAAAAAAAACTAAAAACTAATAAAAAAAATAAAAAAGCTAAAAAACTAAAAAAACTAAAAAAAGGCAAAAAAACTAAAAAAAATAAAAAAGCTAAAAAAACTAAAAAAAACTAAAAAAAAGGCAAAAACTACAAAAAAAACTAAAAAACTAATAAAAAAAAATAAAAAAGCTAAAAAACTAAAAAAAACTAAAAAAACTAAAAAAAGGTAAAAAACTAAAAAAAACTAAAAAACTAAAAAAAAACTAAAAAAGGTAAAAACTAAAAGAACTAAAAAAGAAAAAAATAAATGACGACACTCAAAGAGAAAGCGACCAGGACAAAAGGAATGTTCGATTAGCAATCAACAAAGCACCGGGACACAGGGAGTATAAATGACGACCAGGACACAAGTAAAAAAAAAAAATTAACAAAACTAAAAAGAAGGTAAAAACTACAAAAAAAACTAAAAAGAAAAAAAAAAACTAAAAAACTAATAAAAAAACTAAAAAATCTAAAAATCTAAATAAACTAAAAAAGAAAAAAAAAGGAAAAAAAATAAAGGAGAAAAACAAAACTAAAAAAACGAATGTATATACAGACCGGTACACCGGGATACAAATGACGACCGGGACACAGGGAATATAAATGACGACCGGGGACACAGGGACACAACTACAACGGGGACACCGGGGGGAAACAGGGGGATATAAATGACGACCGGGGACAAAAAAAACTAAAAAGAAAAAAAAACTAAAAAACTAATAAAAAAACTAAAAAATCTAAAAATCTAAATAAGCTAAAAAAGAAAAAAAAGGAAAAAAATAAAGGAGAAAAACAAAACTAAAAAAACGAATGTATATACAGGACCGGGACACCGGGATACAAATGACGACCGGGACCCGGGACACAGGGAATATAAATGACGACCGGGACACAGGGACACAACTACAACGGGGACACCGGGGGAAACAGGGGGATGTAAATGACGACCGGGACACCGGGACAGGGAATGGTCGATTAGCAATCACCATCAACAAAGCTCAAGGGCAATCATTAGAATCATGAGGTTATAGATCTGAATACAGATTGTTTTCCCATGGACCATTATATGTTGCATGTTCAAGAGTCGGTAAACCTGACAATCTATTTATATGCAAAGACAATGGGGACAGCAAAGAATGTTGTATATTCGCAAGTTTTACGTAGTTAAAACCATATATATATATCTTATCTATATTCACAGGTGGGACATAGGGACACAACT